>NW_023458560.1:78297958-78371567 GCF_013731165.1 Rhagoletis pomonella | reverse complement strand
GTTAAGATGAAGATGAAGATGAAGATGAAGATGAAGATGAAGATGAAGATAAGGATAAACTTTAACTCATCTTAACTTAAAAACTTACGCCACCTGAGCTCACCACACATTAATTCACCACACTTTAACTCCCCACACCTAAATTCACCACACCTCAACTCGCCACACCTTAACCCCCGCACCTAAATCCACCACACCTAAATCCACCACCCTTAATTCACCACACCTCAACTTTCTCACCACACCTTAACTCTCCTCAACTCACTACACCAAAATTCACCATACCTCAACTTTCTCACCATAACTTAACTCACCACACCTGAATCCACCACACCTAAATTCACCACACCGTAACTCCTACACCCAATTCCACCACACCGCAGCTCACCACACCCAATTTCATCACATGACATGATATCACTTGATGTGGCATCAAAGGCAACATCATTTGGCATAAAATGAACCAAAATAAATAAGATTTAGATAGAGGTGAAAAAAGGGATAAAAAGGAAATACAACTGAAGAGTGTGCGATGTTATATTGTGGTGTGTTATGCTTCATATGTTAAGTTATTTATTCTCATGTTATGGTTATGTTATGTTATGCCAAGTACTAAGCTAAACTCCCCTCCACTTAACCCATTCCAACTAATGTTATTTTAGCTCTTTCAACTTACATAAACTATCCTTAATTTTATCGGTTGAATTTCAACCGCTGGGCGAACACTAGTTAAAATAAAATTGTATAGACTATAAAACTGCATACTCAAAAATGTTGTAAAGATTCAGATTACAAAGTTAAATTTTGATGAATATTTGTGGAATGTTTCTAAAGTTTTTATAGAAAAATAACAAAAAAAAATTTGTTCGAAAAACATTACGAATGTTAAAAAAAATCAACACGTGGTCACTTGTTGGAGTCACTGTATATATTTTTGTTGGACGGCAAAAAATTGTACATTTTATTTTATTTTGAGCCTTTTTACTTGTATATCGTGGTACACAAAATTTAGATGAAGTGAAAACCATGACTCCATTAACAAAAAGTTGAGAGATGCGATCAAATAGCATACAATATTTTTTTTAAATTCCCTGTTTTACATAAACTAGTAAAAAAATGCGCATCAAAAGTACTTTTGCGTTACTACTCCCTCTCATTACATCCATAAAACTTTTGGATGCTATTGATTTGAAAGTACTTATATGTATGGGCAAATCTAAAAAACGTTTTTTTTTTTTAATATTAAGGAATAGTTAAGGTAACAAAATAACTTCAAAACTGAGGGAGTTATTTATATAGTTAAAATTTAATCAAATTTACAACTTGCTCAGCTTAATTTGAACCGAACTTATTCTTTTGTTTTCTATATTAGCAATCTGAATTTGTATTCCTTGTTTAACTTTTGAAGCACTTGATAAAAATTAATTACACCTATATTTATCGATTTATTAAGATATTACGAATAGAATCATATATAAAACACACTGTACGGCAAAATCAACTTTTTTCTGCGTATTGGACCAAACCAATTTTTTACGACCTTGAGTCATAGGTAAAACAGTGATTTCTCCGTTTTTCGAAGTTGGCCTCCGAAATCAAGATATGGGCCTTCGAATATAAGGAATTAAATTTTTCGAAGGCCTGAACTTTGACCCTTATAGCACCTGTAGAATAAGTTTGCACAAAAAATGTTATATACCATTTAAATAAGAGAAAAAGGAGGACGATGTCTATATTTTTTGGTTTTTATTTATTTACATGCAATAATTAAAATAATTTTTTACCAAAGGTCCAATTTCGAACTTCGAAGGCCCACATCTCGATTTCGGAGGCTAACTTCGAAAATCGGAAAAATTACTTGTTTTACTTATGACTCAGTCTCTTAAAAAAAGTTGGTTCTGTCCAATACCCAACCGAGAGCTGTACATTGATATATATAGGTGTGCCAACAAATTAAAAAAATATATATTTTTTTTTTAAATTTACCTGTTTTTTAGATTCGCCCATATAGGACGTAGATAAAGTATCAACTTTCTGTTGGAAATTCTGTCGACAATCTAATACCTCGGGTCTACATATTTTTCAAGCGTGTATTAATTCAACATCTGTAATTTTTATAAATATGCTTCGCGTACTAAAGATATTCAATGGCGGCATATTAACCCCTTTCCCATATGATTAACATGTTCTAAAAAATATTTCTTCGCGTTATCTGACAGAATTACAGGTTTGAAAAATGTAACGCAGTGCTTACCAATAAAATGGTTAAAATTAAAAACTTTTTTCCAATATATTTATTCCATCATATGACATTTATATTTCGCAAAAATAAGTATCCTGCAGCCCTTATCTATCTGCTAACTACACGTATGTTTATTGCCATCTTAATATAGAATAGGGTCTACCCATTTTTTTTCTTTACAGAAGTGATAAGAAACAGTTCTAGAAAATCAAGTTCCCTAGCCAAAAATTCCTTTTAACGCTGTATTTTATTAAAGACTCTAAGTTACGCTGGAGTAGTTATTTTTAAGTTCTAATAGGAATGCAGTAAGTCTCATAAAAATATAAATTTTCTAAATATCTCGACTCCAGCACGACCTGGCTAGTAAAGTTTTGGCTAAATTATTTTTTACCAAAAGGGGACTAAGCTTTTGAACTAACTCGGACTATAAATAGGTATTTTTTTAAATATCTCGACCACAGCGCCGTCAAATAAAAGTGACTTGAGAGATGATGGAGGGAGGGTCTTCGCGAAATCTTAACTAGGATTGCCACCTGCCTGCCCATATGTATGTATGTACATATGTATTTAATTCAATTCACAACTACTTTTGAGTATATTTCCACTAACTCATTTTAATGTTGCATTGTTATTTTTGGCTCCCCACTGCGTGTCGCTTCTGTGCGGGTGTTGCAGTCCACTGCCATCCAGTCAAGGTTAAATGAAGTTTAATAGCTGCAATAAGCCACACATCGTTGGATTTTTAACATTTCCAGCTTTTGACATTTTACCAATTTCTCAGCCTGATTACCATTGTTTTGACCTTAATTTGTTATTGCAGCGGCATGTTTTTTCTTGCAACCACAACTTCATCAACTTTGTTGTTGTGGTAATTTTGGCCCAAATGTACTTTGGCTTAAACAGTGCGTGACATTGAAATTACAAAAACAGAAGAAGTACAAGTAAGAAGAATAAACAAAAACAAAAAACAAAAAACCAAGAAGCCGCTCAGTGAGGTTACTGTGCTGCCAATTTGAGTGGCAACTACAGGCGAACGAGAGAGTATCTGCTATAAATATGTATGTATGTATGTATGAGTACTGCTCAATTGCCTTGCCGTCGATTTAATCAACCTGATATTTTATGTATTCACTTAACTTTTCACTTTTTGTCTTTTTGCTAATTTTAATTATAGCTCTGCGGTTGGAGCACCGCAAATAAATGCCGCGCACGCATACATACATCAGTATTCTTGTATATAAATACACATAGATGTATGTATGTATGTTTGTAAATATGCCCCGCAGTTTGCTTTAATCCGTTTTAGCCTTGACAGGAATTGCTGCCACTTTGCTGACAGTTGCCGTGTGACACACACAGTGTCTTGTTTTTGCCTTAATGCATTCTCAATCACCGTTTTTTTAGTTTAACGTGCAGCAGCATTCGGTCTCGAGGTACACAGCATCAGCCACCGCCTTTGCCGCTATTCATTCCCTTTTCTGACTCGCCTTCGCCTTCGCCTGCCGCCCTCATCCCTCTCTCGATCGTCTTAAGTAAATGCACTTTTTAAGCAATTTTTCAATGATGCATGGCACAAAGGCCATCGCAGAACTGCAACAGAATCCGGTAAGTGGGAATTGCAACTGCAGCAGTCAACTTAGTGTTGCCGCAGTTGACACAATTCCGCCGCATGAAACCAAGTTAGTGCATCGCGGAGCTGAGCAAAGTGTTACAAGGACTTTCGAATAAAGCTCAATGCAGAAAAACGTAAAGCGGCTACTTGGGCCCTGTAGGAAATCAATGCAGTAGTTTGTCGCGATCTACTTCAATGAATTGTGAAGCGTGTTCCTTTCAACACAATCAAAGTGTTTCGGCGATGTTACGGCGATGACACATGCTCGCACAGGATTTTCGATACGAAATCTAATGGTAGTGCAAGGTGGTGAAACCAGTTCCGTATGGTTAAATAAAAATATTCCCATGCCAGGCCTTGACCTTTAACGCATTCATAGAGAATGTATCAAGGCTTGTATACATAGCTTTTATATCTTTCAGATCAATATGCCAAAATTAAAAAGATAAACATTTTTCTCGAAATCAAAGAACCTTCAATAATGCCTGCCAAGAAGCCATTATCAGGAGACTCATTCAAGTGCGGCTGAATCGGCTTGGTGGAATTTGTAAGAGGAACTATCTATTCATAAATGCAGTGAGGTTTACCTCAAGATGTAGTCTTCTGATCCGTACTGTAGAACCTGGGACGGTTAACAAATCATACTTTATACTGACACTCGCAGCATCGGGGAAGCAATTCCAAACACAAAGCGACTTTCTACGGACTATTCTCTGTTTCATGAACTCCAGGGAGAGTGAAGTTAATGTTTATCCGATCATACCGAAATAACACTTTCCACTTTTCAGCTACTCCCTCCCTCCATGAAGTGAAGTTCACATTCTCTACCGAGGTTAAACACCTCATTAAATTGTGGCTTTTAAGTCCGACTGGAATCACAAGTTGGAGTCGAATGGAAGAACAGCACAGTTATCTCATGGACAACCTTGTGGATATCATTCTTCAGTCTATAGAACACTGGTGCAACGTTTGTCATATGGCACGCCTTATTCTCAGGAGATTTACTCTTGGAGTAGGAGCGCATTGTAACCTCGGTCGTTCCAACCGCCGAAATAGTGCGACTTTGACTCCGTGTATTCGAAGCATAAAGGCGGATTGGAACCTAAGCCGTTGTTCTCAGTTTATCTGAATGTTTCAGCTCTGGGCTCAAGAGTCATTAGCCTTACTTTTTTTATAGATAACTAAAGTTCTTATACATTATTTACTTACACGCATTTATGTTACAGTATCTTGATTATTTGGAAAGCGATTCCTATTTGGATCATTCACTTAAACTGACGATAAATCTCTCGCGCTAGGCAGTGAGCATTAATATTCATAAAAACCCATAAATATGTAAACATGCGAAAGGATGAAAACCAAAGCTCTCAAATATACATACATACATAAATATGCATATAAGCAAGTGCACGTACACACATGCATACTTACATACATAGGTATTCATATGTAAAGCGTATTTTTCTGCCACTCGATGAGACAAAAGGCAAAAAGCGAGCTCTTGAAATTTGTGGCTGAAATGTAAAGACTGAGAAAATAGTCTGCAATATTCCACATAATTGCACGAAAGCACGAATGATAAACAGCAGCTTTTAAGCAGCACAAGGCACAAGGTAAAACTAAAGAATGAAATTTATAATCAAAACAAAGGATGGCGCATTTCAAAAGAGTTGGATTTATGTATGTTAATGCAAGACTTAAGAAAATAAACTTGAAATGAGGAAATGAAGGCGAGTAGCGGCAGATAAGTATGTAATCAACGAAATAAATTTTGAAAGAATTTTAACATTTCAAACAATGCGTGAACGAGAGTGAAAAGGTAGCTTGAAAAACTTAAAAACTAAAATATTTGTGCCATGGTTGCTTCATAGAATTCGCACGCAATGGAAGAACCAACCTTGGTGGTTCAAAGAAAACGCAAGTGTAAACCACTTGGAAGGAAAATGTGAGATAACATAGTGGACAATTTATGAAAAAGAAAACACATTAACGTAAAAGGATATACAGAAAGTTAAAAGGAAGATAAAGCTCTAATAACAAAATTCTTGATAAACTAAAATCCTGGTTTCAATTTGAGGCGCGCAGTTGACCTACGCATCCTTCTTCTAATTTTACTAAGCCCTAATTCAGATTGGTTAGTTACAAAGCCATTAACCCGGATGGTCCAGAGGTGCTGAAGCTAAAAGATCAGGGGTCATGGAGTGTAAACCTCAACTGTGTCAATGACCTGTGGCTCGCCATCCTAGTCATAAGAGTAGCGGCACCTCTTAAAGCCGGCATACTCGTAAATCTATCCCTCAGAATGTGGGGCCTTATTGCTTTCGTCAGTTGTGCAACATCTGAGCTCATCCATGAGTACATCCATAGAAATAACGCCATTAACACGCTGATAAATTGTGGCCTTAACCAAAATCATCCACGTTAGACAAAGCTTTCGAAACGTCTACACAAAAGGCAGGTTAAGGGGTCGCGACAGAGTTCTCAAAGACAAGAAACGGCTCTAAACTATGCTGCGCCTGTGCAGTCGTCTTAAACGAGTAGGAAGTACCGGTAGAAGTGTCAGATCTGTCAAAATACCAAGCATGACATAAGGAGAGTTAGTTCGGCGGATCCACAGCTCAATCAAGCGTCAAGCGTCGGATGGAATTTCGCAACCACCGTAACTTACACAGACAGTCATAACTGTGTTGACGTAACACGGATCAACATCCAGAATACCATTTCGACTATTTAGAATAAATACGTATGTAAGTGGAGAAGCGCATACAACGAAGGAAGGGTAACATCTTGCGCTACCGCTTCATCTGCCTGCATATTCCTCTCTCACTTTCTCTATATCTCTCTCTCGCATCTTTTATAATACGACGTAAAAGCTGTTTAAAGTTTACGTTAATAAACTCCCTAAATGTATTTAGATGTTGCTCAGACAAGTGATCGAACCTAGGTCCTACGAAGTTTCTTATTAAGAAGAAACCGATTTCGTTTCCACCAAAAAATGCAACCTTCTCCTATCCCTCTACGCACAAACACTACGAAGAGGGCGATGAGAAGGCAACATTTTTTGTAGAAAGGAAACCGCCATTAGACGATTACGCAGACTTGGCAAACTATTGCTTAAAGCCTTTCAGAGATCCCAAAGAGATTGGAGATTTTACTCTCCAAGCTCTCCAACATAACCTCAACTATGATGATGGCATAACGACACATTCAATTCAGTTGCCATTGATAAGGCGATCTATATAAAATAATACAGTCTTAAGTTAAGAAATTTGCATAGCAAAAATACCTACCTTCAAGAATACCAAAGATTCCAATAACAAGAAAAAAAAAATAAAGTCAATGCAAATGCGAAGCTATTCATCGAACTTAACAACCAACCAATGAGCCAACCACTCGACCCAAGAGCCAGCCAGTCAAACATCTGCCGCATTACCGCATTCATTCAAAACAACAAACAGCAACATTTCCCAACAGCAGCAGCACAAAGCCAGCAAGATTTAAAAATAATATCAGCTTGAAAGAAAAAATAGTAGAATAGCCAAGAAAAGTGCAAAAATCATCAAAACAAATGCGAAAACTCAATGTGCAAATAATATACAAATATAGGTAAAAATATCGAAGGAAAAAAAAGAAATAGAAAATAAAATGCCAAGCAATAAAATATGGAAAATGCACGGCAAAAATGTAAAGTGAATGAAATGGAAAAGATGCCAAGTAGTTGAGTTGAGAAGCCCCGAAGAAGGAGTAGAAGAAAATAAAGAAGTATGCCCCATTAGCAAACTACTCGTAAGTGCTATTGCGGCGACTTACCTGTCGATAGAGAGGCAGACAGACAGGCATATGGGTAGTAGACAGATATACAAACTAGTAGCTGGTAGCAAATCTGTTGGTTCGGGGTATGGGAATACATATGTACATAGATATGTGCATACATGTAGGTTTATTGCACTGTTCGATCACAATTTACACATACATAATTTTTGCGATACTCTGAGGAAAATGTGAAGCCGGAGACGCACTCAACCTGAGTCACTTATTTCTCTAAGTGCACTGTTCCGTAAAAACTTAGCAATTGTACCGAATAATTTCGATATTGGGCGGACTACATGCAAAGCTCCTTGTCATACGTATGTAAGTAGTGTATACAAACCTACAAACGTACATATATATGCATGTACATACGAACGAACATGCGTAGGTACGTACGTACAGGCATCTGTAAGTAGCTCCAACAACAATAGCGCTGCGCCTGGCACGAGCCAAAATCACATATGTAGCTATTAAGGTAGCCTCGAGCCAAACCAAAATGTCCGTCCGTCCAACCAACAGCAAGCAAGTAAGTGCATATGCACTTGTCGTGTCATATGTTGCATTGTATGCCAAATCGCCGCTGTGGGCTGTGGAATGTCGTCAGACACCTGTTTGCAAACTGAAAAGCTGTCGGCTGGCGGTGGAGCAAATAGAAGAGAGTTCCCAACGCGCGATCAGCTGATCGCTGAAAAAGCAGAAAATTACAAATCAATCGACTCATACCGCTGCGCGCATTCATATGTACATACATACATACGACTTGAGCGTGTCTAATTGAAGCTATTGCAATGCATTTGGTCAGACATGTTGCAGATGGCAATAGTATTCTTCTTTACGTTACTTTTTTTTTAATTTAATTGTTTCACACAAATTTTTCCAACACTCTCACAGTTTTTGATGGCTGGAATCAGTTCAGTCTCCCATTTCTCAATCGACTGATTTGTCCACAGTTTGCAAACTCGAAGATATTCGCAATAGTTATCGTTGCAAATAACAAGAAATATTTACACTTACAAGCTCTAGACAAAAGAAGCAACCAGAAAATAATAGGAAAGTGCAAAAAATAGCTTGCGTTGGCAACAACTCAGGAGAAGCTTAACATGATCTTTCATGGTGTGGGGCTCAAAAGCGCCCACAGACTTAGGGTAGCCAAGATGTGGAAAGCCACAGGCAACGAAAATACCAGGTGAAATAAAAAGGCCGGCTTAAAGGAATTAAATTTGCCTTAGTAGCCGGTACGACCTACGTCACCCCCGTTAGGAGCTTCAATACAAGCCTACATAGGTTTCCTTCAGAGCAGGGTCATGGTCTACCTGTGGACGACGATGATATATCCATCTGCACTGATGGTCCAAAGAGGGGCGGGTAGTCGATGCCGATCACTTTCTGTGTCGATGTACAGGCCTGCAATCGAGGCGACTCAATCACCTGCGGCCACGTTTATTTGCCAGTGAGGCAGAAATAGCTGAGGTGGGAACTCTATTACCTTCTAGACTTCTTTTGCGATTGCAGGTGGACATCAGGTTAATGGCTTGCTTATTATTCCCTTTATCTTTGGAAATAAACTCCGATTAGTGTAATGTTCCTGAGCCAGGTACTTACTCACCACGATGGACAATTTCAAGTTGAAGCATGGAACTTTATATACACACCCTCCTAAACCAACCTAAACATAAAAAGTTCTTAAGGAATACTTCATTCCAAGAGCTTCTCCCAGTGCTGTGGAGTAAACCTCACACACTACAAAGAAATGATTGCTTTTTGCAGCTGTGGTACATCAACTCTAGGCAGCTTAAGCTAGACCATATAATTAGGTCTGTACAAATAGCTGGAAGGATGAAAATAAATTCTCTTTGCACTTGACTAAAGTATCAATGGAAAGAACAGTTAATCCTATTGTTTTCATATTAAAAAGATGAACAAAACACTGTACAGGTAAAATATTTGCAATCGCAGAAATAAGGAATGCTTACCATAACCTCGAATCGGTTATGAGGAATGAACATATCGCCATGCTGCTAGAAACACACGTCGTACACGTCTATATTGTTCATCTAGGCCAAAATAAATCGATAATATTCGTTCTGTAATGTTCGCTAATGGCGCCGCCGGCACAAAACTCGTACCAAAAAGTAACTTCTTCCGCGGGGTGATACCAGACCGATGGCGTCGAATTTTCGTACCGAACGGTAGAGAGTCACTATTCTAAAGTGAGTTCAAATGGTGCAACGCTTTGACTAATGGACACTAACTTTGATATTATAGTTTCATCACTTGGACTTGCTGCTCAATCATGTAACTTTTCTGTGTGATTTGGCATTGGTGACTCAATAGTGGCGGCGTTAGGCGTCGGCGATTGGCTTGCTTGTATGCTGAAATCGAGGGCAAAGGTCCCTTCCTGGCGCACCCTGAACTGAAATCTCCAAGCATGACTTTTGTATCATGATGAGATCAAGCGCTCATAGAAGACATCTCTGCCTCGTTTTTTTCCTCTACCGTTGGGGTGTTGGCCCAAATGAATGAAATGGATTCTAATCTCGCTTTATTGCAGGCCTGACGAGTTTCTTGTCCTGCCCTGTCTATCGAATTTCTTTGATGGCGCTAAAGTCAGCCTTTGTATTTTTGAGGACATCAACCAGCCTGCCAGAGGTACCTTCCACATTAAGGGTCAGGACATTACATGTCCAAGACATCACATCGTTTCCTTTCTCACATTATCCCGTTTCCGAACGTACATATGTATGTTCGTATGCTACCCATAGGTGTAAATATCGGACGTCATAAGCTGCTTTAAATGGCTGTTATGTGGCTATCAATCAAAAACGTTCGACATGCGTGGAGTTCTGCACTTGACAAGGGATGACGGAAATTCGTTCCAAAATAAATAAATAATCTAACTTTACTTTTTCATTTTAATTAAAAGTATGTAAAAGTAAGTATAGAGTAAAATTTTGAATTAAACAAATATATCCTCATATTTTGCTTAATTCTTGCAACCAACTTCTTCTTTAACGGCCGTCGAGCAAGTTCGCTACTCTGCTGCCCGACCAAAACCGTTCGAGTTCGAGCTCAGCGGCGTCAACAAAGGCGAGGTAGCAAACAGCGATGCGATCGCCGTCTCAAAATTAAAGCTTTGCTTCAAAACGCGCTTAGTGCCGCTGCAGTTTGTTAGCGAAATTCAAGTCGAGCGGTGGTGTTAAAAACCTAACGTGGAGATTCCAACTAAGCATAAAACTTGTGAAAGAGCGCGAAAGGAAAATATTGAATAACCACTGCATTTTTTAACAGCAACAATAACAACAACAACAAAAAAGACGCAGTAAATATAATGTGAATGTGCATTGTTTCTGTGTTGCAAAATTAATAGTCCATTTTTCTATGCTTTCAAATTTGTGGCCCAATTAACGGTAAAACGAATGCAATCACCTAATGTGAATGAGTTTACTCGGCCGTGAAGCGCGCGCGGAAAGAAACTAAAATTAGTGCAAATAATTTGAATATTTTGTTGCGTTGAAGCGCGGAAATTCGAAATTGAGAAATTTAACGAAAAACTGCATTTCCTACAAATAACTCAAAATCCAAAAATAAATAAATATAAAAATCAACAACAACAAATAAAACGGAATAACTAAAAATTATAGTGCATGAAGTTTCGAACTATAAAGCAAACAGTAGTGAAACATCAGTTATTAGCATAGCATTAATACATTTTAAGCCACAAAGTCAGTAGGTAGCGCTCGACAGGCACGGCGCATAGCCAAACAAACCAAAATAGGAAGTAGCAAAAACGTACATAGTTGTGCGAAAATAAATAATAATAAGAAAAAAAACTTGTAAATAACTTTTTTGCTAAAAAACAAAAATAAATCACTAAGCCAGCAGAAAAGTGGCAAAGGAAAGTAGCCGCCGCAGCAACAAAGAAGTGCAAGCAACCGCGAATAGTCGCCCACTGCGCCCCCACCGCCTAACAGCCACCGAACAACCCGCGTTCAGGCGATTGCGTGCCGCGCATGCGCAGCGCACATTTTAGCTAAATACTTTGGATATTCGAAAAATATTTTTTTGTTTTAAATTTAAAAAAAAAAAATCACTTCGCAGCGTGCTAATTTTTCACATTTACGCGTGTCGTATGCCCGTTTGCCTGTTTGTTGCTTCAAGCGTATTTTCTATTTGTACGCACATGCGCTTACGCTTTTGACTTGTGCAACAGATCGCCGCCGCTGCACATTTTTGGGCGCGTTTGCCGCGTAACTAAATTTTATTTGCACAAATTTTCTCGTGCTGCTGCAAATAAACAGAAAGACTACGTTGACGACGCGGCGACAACGATGCAGAAAAGTGAAAATATTTGTTACCGGATTTTTGGCCTGTGGCCGCTGGCGTTGGTCTTTTTGATTACACTACAGCTGCTGGTCGGCACCGCGGAGGCCTTCACTATACTCTCCCCATTCAGTTACACATCGTTGAGTTTTAAGAATCTACTAAACTCGGTGCTATTGGCGAGTAATGCGAATTTGGCTGGCGGTGGCCGAAATCTCAAATCAGATGTGCTCGAGGATGCGTCTTTGATAACGGTAAGCGTACACAGAGAAATTGAACGTAAATTGTTTCAAATACTTATTTACATATAAGGTGAAAAAGTTGGTGAGCACATTAAGAGCGCGGTTACCCACGAACGTGTACGTAGCGTTGCGTAGAAGTACGTAGAAAGATATCAAGTGTGCTGTTGACAGAAAGAGAGCGAAGCAACGTCTAGGTCACGACCATGCGGTGCTGAGTTTTTGTTATCACGCAGATCCCATAAGATAGATCGTGTCAGCTGACACGTTCTCCGGTTTTTACGTGCGTACGTAACTGCACACAACAGTTTGTAGATATTTGCTCGGGATCACATAAGAAGATCTGCTTTAAGTTTAAGCAAAGTATAGATACTAAACTGAAAGGTTTTCCAACTAAAGGGTATCAACGAAAATCATTTTATTTGCGAAAGCTCCACTAAGGCCATTATGAATGGAACATAGCATCGTCAAACTTCCCGCCACCGGTTCAATCTGCCATATAGATCCGGCTATTAGCTGTACGGCTATCGGTCGATCGCGGCTTATTGGAATTAACCTGCAACTTTCTAACGGGGTCAAGTCGCACGATCTTAGTGGTCAAAATACAGCACCTGCATGCCAAATGTGCGTAGTGGTATCCGCTGTAAAGGTAAGGCAACCACCACGAAGACAACAATTGTAAAATGTTGAAATACTTTGTCTGGCACATCTTAAATATCCCTGAGGAGCTCTGGGGCATTGCGACTAGCCGAATTTGTAATTACATAATCGGCTCGAGATATTTTCTCGATTAAGTGTGGGTGCTTTTCAGAATGTGATATCCCAAGGGACAAACTCTTAATTTCCTAAGTCAGACTCTTCCTTCTAAGGCTGCCCCCTAACCTAACTTAGGAGCAAAGACAGGAAAAACAATCATTTTGTACTTCAGATATGAATATGTGTATGGGACGATTACAGACAGACAGCTAAACAAGCAGTACAACGTAAAAATGAATTCAGAGCTGTCCAGCTGACGAGAAGAACTAACTCCTAAGTTAAAGAGAGTTAGGTTTTTCGTAACAGAAGATGTTCTGCATATGCAGATGATGAGACCGGTATTTTCTCCGGATCCAATTCCCACAGATGTTTTAGATAAAAGTGCTTACAAACAGATGTCTCCACTTTTTGTATCTTGAATTGGCTTTCCGCAAACGCAAACAAAACTAATATTTATTTTTGTATGGGCCAAATTCCTATTAATGTTGTTTGCTGGGTTGGCGCTGCTTCGGCCGACGCTCTCGTGCCATCTTCCGGGAGTCTGTTGTATTTAAACGATAAACAATAAACATACATGGTTATATTCAATAGAAAAGAAGATTAAAAGTTTTGATTGCCTTTACTTTTAATGGAGCTCTGCTTCCGATGTTTTTCGAAAAAAGGTTTTTGGACCCCCAAAATTTTAGAGTTTAATAATAATACTCCTTAGCCTTTTACTGAAATAAAACACGAGTAATATACAATGAAATTTCTCGAAAAAAAACACTGAAGGTCAGGAGATATCCAAAAAGCATTTAAGGCTTTGGCTACCCACCTAATCATTTCCAAAGGGGGTTCACATTGCACGTTTTGGGGTTAAGATTTTTGCACTCTGAAGTCTATACCACAGTGAGCGTCAAATCAGGACTAAGAAACCATTTGCAGTTCGGAGGTGGCGCTATTTGGTCCCTCTATTTTTGTGGCAACATCAAGGCACATACAACAATTTAAAGCAGAAACTCGATACAGCTCTTAGTTAAAAGTGTGTTAAGTGTCCGCTATGTTTTTTAGGTATCTCAAAAAAAAGTTAGTATTTAAATAAAAACAACAACATTTTTCAAATATCATAGCCACTTGACCACCTAGTCCGAAAAGTTAACAAAATCTAAGAAATCTCTGAAAAGTTTTAATTGCATTTAACTTCAATGCGGTAAAGCTTGAGCACAACACCTCATTTTCCCACATTTAAAAAACCAAAGTCATAAGAACACAATGACTTTGACCTAATTACAAACCTTTTGTAGCCACTCAAGCACAGTTTATAAATAAACTTATGTTCAACTGACTTTCAAATACTTGTATGTACAATAAATATTCACCATCATTATGGAGTATTATTTGATTTACACTATGCTGCTAATGAGTTCTTCCAACAATTGCTTTTGGAAAACCTTCAAATATTGTACTAATGGCTCATAACGTCCACTCGTTGAATGGTCTCATCACAAACAAATCAAAAAAAAAAGCTTAAGCTTTAGTTTTTCAAGTGTCTCTGTTGCAAGCGATTCTATGCGCTTTCATTCTTTGGTGACTTATGTACACTTGTGGTCAACTGATTAAGTCAAGTGACATTTTGACCAGTTTTGGCTATTTTTCTTTTGTTTATTTAATATTTATACTTTTTTTTTGTAAAAGTCTGGCACTTTACCTAACCAGCGCCACGTAAATCCACATTTCAAACTTCGTACAAAAATTATGAAAATTCAACAAACTTTAACATCTGAAATCGAAAATTGCAAACTTTTTATTCAGAATTTCTAGAAAAATTTTGGGTATGCACTAGCTAGTCAAAACTTCATTCGACTTAATGAGCTGACCACAAGGTTATATATTTGTACATGCATAGGTACATATGTTTAAGCGTAGAATTGTAATGTCATTCAACTTCATTCTTTCTTTGAGCTTCGCTTAACGCTTAAGTTACCTTTTTACATTTTCATGCTTTCATCTCTCTTTGCAATTGGAACTTAGTGCTTTCTGCATTCAGCTTTTCGCCTGACTGCAATGAGCAGTGAAAAGTGTGAATTATATTTGGCATATGAATGTGTTAAACATAAGGGTTGTCCAATAAAAGTTAAAAGTGATTTTTTTTAATCAAAAAGAATTTAGAGACTGCTCAAAGCGCTTCAAGTTTTCCAATTTAGCATTTTGCATGGGGAAAAACCCAATTTTTCGTAGAATGGTAGAGCATTCCTGAAAATTAATATTTTTGATCGAAAAAATCGATTTCGTACCATACAAAACTAGATTCCTCTTCAGGAGATTTCTAATAATAACATCCAACTGTTTCTTTAACTACTTTTTAAAATTAACTCTTTTTTGGTCACCCAAAAAGCCCCAAAAATGCAAGGGTGGGGGCGGAGGGGGGGGGGGGGGCGTGCCATAAAAAATCGTTGGAATTAAAATATGGTAAAGAAAACAGTTGGATGTTATTATTTGAAGTACTGATTTTCAAGAATTCTATACCATTCTACGAAAAATTGTTTCTTATGGAAAATTTTGAGCGCTTTGGGCGACCCCTTAATTATTTTTGGATCTCAGAATAAAAACACAATCCTGAGAGCATTAAAATTCCGATTTTACTTTTTTCATATTCATATCTGGACCACCCTAATGTACGGACATACATACGAGTATATACATAAACAAGTTTGCTGGTTGTCCAAGAAACTGACAGTGACTCTAAAATTTGGTTATTTACAATCGGGCATATCCGATTTTTCGTCTAGTGTCTGTAACTAAGCACATACAAACATACATACATATGTATGTATGCTTGAATGTCATATTGCAGTTCTGTCTGTAACCTATGTCATTGTCAATGCTAAGTGTAGGTTAGTCTTTTTAGCGCTGAAATTGCATTTTCATTTGTGTACAATCGTCCGAGTTTTTGTTGTTGCCGTTAATATAATTTGTATGTGTGGTGTTGTTTGTGCGTAGTTTTAAAGTTTATTTTAACTGTTTTTTTTTTGCTGCTTGCATTAACCAATGTCATCACCCGTCTGACAATGGAAATGACACTGCATTTTCCGAAAGCTAAATTATCGAAAACTTAATGTACATTAGGTGCATGCTTACCAATATACATATGTACATGTGCACAATACTTTATAACACAAAGTTCCTCCTCTATGAGATCCGATCACCCTAATGTACATACATACCTGCAGACTATGCACTGGCCCTTTTGCACATAGTTGTTGCTGGATTCTGTAACTGTGAGTTTTGAATTTTGTTCGGTGAGTTTTGCACTCGGTGTAACCTACATTTCCTCACAGTTACAGAATTCAGCCCCTGGTCCTCAAATTTTGGCAGGGTACATATGGAAATATTGTATCGTTTAGAATACCGATAGGTATCTGCATATCAGTATCGATGAGTGTCGATATTTGATGCTCAATATTTTGCCTACACATCGACAGTTTAGACAGTCCGAACGGTTTTAAGATATTTAGAAATACACTCAAAGGTATTTTATTGGCAGCCGAGGACCCCCTTTTTTCTGAATTTCTTGTAGCTCTGCATCCTTGGTTTTTAATTTGAACCATTGTAGAAATCTCTAGACTCTCTGAAAGCCAAATTATAACGATTTTAAAGCCAAGCTTCGCAAACGCATTCGACATTTCTGCTCCAGTTTTAAATTTTTTTTTCAGAGTACACTCTATAGCTCGACACATTTTCTTTGAGTGTGATACCGTCTGCAAAATACCTGAGAGAAGTTTAGGCTCAATGTGGCCATAGTTTAAGAATTTTCACCCCCTATCCAAGAAAGTGCCGCTGAACTTTCTTAGCAAATTCGGTTTTAAAGAAGTGTTGTGAAGAGTTTAAATATTCAATTTAATCATTCAAATATTCATGTTCTTATCCCAACTTTATCAGAGTGTTATTGTTTTCGACAACAAAATTTGTAAAGCTGCAAATGCGCATGTTGGAAATATCTTTCTGTTAATATATGTACATATCTGTGGTCATAAGCAAAAATCGGCTAAGTCGACTCAAGAAAGAATTTAGTTAAAAAAAAGAATTTAGTTTAAACTCCCATCTCGCTAGCTAGTCTATGTATAAAGTTATAGATGGAAATATTTTGGTTTCCCCATAAGGTTAACATTACAATCCAAATCTTTAAAGCGTTTTTTCTCGAATTCAGGTTTTTGACTTCGGCGAATATTGCTTATGACCACAGACACGTCCGTTATTGAGCTTTTACTAAGGAAACATGTTTTTTCTTTTAGATTTATCTATTCATTTACCTATTAATTACAAACATGAACTTCTTTTGTGCAACATAATAAATGCATTTTACACACAGATCTATCACAGTTGATGTCGCCGAGTGATAGCTCACTTAGAGTGTATTTTAGAAATTATTTTGTGCATTGTAAATTTTTGCCACATATCGTAAATGCAGACATACATACATACGAGTACATCTAGTGACATTTTTCCAATTATTCATTCAAAAGCAGTAGCTTGCCAAAAAAAAGGCATAAATATAAACAATGTTATGCAATCGAAGTGGAAATAAGCAAAGTGAGGAATCGGAAGCACTGCAGCTACGTCCAGTAAAGTAGGTGAATGCAAGTGGGCACGTCTCCAGCCAAACGACAAGCATGACAAATGTGTATTTTCATATGTATGTATGTAAGTGTATACGTATGTATCTGCATGCAAATTTAAACAATGAAATATAATAGATTGATAACTCTTTTGATATAGCCCCAAGGGAAGCTCCGACACCTGTGACGCACCTTTAAAGTAAATAAATATTTTCATAAAATTTTACAATAATTGATGTGAATAGTTATGAATTTGCATTAGATAAGCTTAGAAGTATATACTATGTGTATGTGTACATGCACACATACATGTGCGTATGTAGGCAAATGTCTTTATTTTTTTTGAAGCGCTGTATTGTAATGTTCCGCAAGCATTGATTACCGAATAGAGTCAAAGTGATGAACGAGTAGAAGTTAAATGACATAGTAAAATTGGGTAAATCAAACAATTTTAAAGCGAATATTGCAAAGACAGCTGACAACATTGTTAATACTTTTTTCATATTAAATGAAATATTATTTCCTTCTGCAATGTATTGAAATAGGCTACCTGCTCGTAAAGAGTAACAAGCGCATGTGTAAATGGCAATAAAGTAAGCTGTGATTAGGAGTAATATCTTATATGCACATTAGGAATGTTAGTCCCGGGATCCCGGACTTTTTCAGGTCTCGAAAATCCCGGGATTCTTGGCAGGTAATCCCGGGATTTTCGGGATTTGTAATTTGCACTGATGGCAATATTCTTTTTCTGTTTAATAACTAATATTTTTTTATAAATGTCTATAATAGCTATAATGTTATAAATAGTACAGTAAATAGTACATATAACACCGCGCGTTAGTAAATTTTAAACACAAATATCTATATATTCGCGAAAACCTGGGCCAAAATTGCGTTTTTAGGTTATCGCTCTGCCGTCAGTAATTCCAAAATGATTTAAAAAATTCAGAGAAATGTGCTTAGAGAAGAAGTATGGGTATAAAATTAATGAGGAAATCCTGTAGAATTCAAACAGATTCAAGTTTCTGGCGCAGAAGGGCTGGTAAATATGGAAAATGTTATTTTAAAATTTTATACTTGAAATTTCGCAATATTTGTTTTTGAAAAAATTATATGTTAAGGGCTTATATAAACTCGATAACATCCTCGAATTTCGTTGTTCTAACTTTGTCAGCTTAAAAATTACCTATTTGTCCTTGTGAATCCAAAATATTTAAATTTTTCATATCTTTTTCATATTTTTTTTTCAAAATAAATCCTGTGGTCAGAGAGAAAAAATAAAAACGCCAGTTTAAATAAAAAAGAAGGCTTCTAACCCACTTATTTACTATTTATTTCATGGTAGTCAAGTTGCTGAAATGTAATAAATATCTAAATCCCGGGACTACTCCCGGTATCCCGGGATTGTGATGACGCCATCCCAAAAATCACGGGATCGGAAAAAGCCGAAAAATTAACATCCCTAATGCACATATTTATATGTACGTAACTGCTGTAAGTAGGTAGGTAATAAATCGCGAAAAAATACAAACAATTAATAATCCCAAGTGTAAGTGACAAATAGGAGAGAGAGGAAGATAGAGAGCAAAAACAGCTTATGAAAGCTGAAATCTACATACATACGTTAGAATATGATTGAAAAAATATCTTAAAAAGTCCAAGTGTTTTTGTTTCTCAACCGGATAAAAATAAATAATTCAATGGAAACTAAAAAGTTTTGTCTTACATTTGTGGGATGACAAAATTTTAAGGCAGGGCTTGAACGGTCAGCACCTTGAAAAGTTTTCCGGCTTTCTCCAGGCTCAGGTTACATACCAACATATGTACATATAATCACAGCGCATAACAGTGGGCACGATATTTGAAAGTTTTTATGCAGAGGTCCTATTCGAAATGTTTCATTGGAAAGATCTTGCAGAGTGTGTCCAGAAAATGTATTCAAGTTTTAGAAACGATTCTCCGAATTCTTAAAAATTTCCAAATTTTTCGGTCCTTTTGACAGGCCGTATTTCGGTAAAAAAAATGGGCGTATTGAGACTTAAAAATTGTTTTGAAGCTTTAAGACTCTAATTTTCAGATATCTTGGCTAAAAATTTTTAAGAGCCGTGGTTTTCATACACTCCTATCACAAAGTTAAAAAACAAATTATCAATTTATCTTTAATATAACTCAATTCAAGGCGAATTCATACAGGGTGTTGTTATTAGACCAGCTGATTGCTTCTTCTTTCATTCGCCTTGCATGTAGTTTGTTTTTGTCGTTACCTACTGATTTGACAGTTGTCCCAGGTTCGGGAGGGTGAGCTCAAATATTCGATATAACCAAAGTCTGTCTAAAGTGACAAGTGCATTTGATTAATATCCCCGAACTCGAAAGAAATTAGCTGTTAGTAAACGCAACGTCCCCAGGAAGAATGTTAGTTGTTTATGCTCCTAAACATTGCAAACAAATATCTTTTAAGTGCAATACACGTTTGTCCATAATATGGCGTGGCTAAGTTAATCGTAATTGGCAAGCAGTAATGGGTTATTATGCCACTTAAGTACGTTTTCGCAATGGATAGCGGCCAAAACCTTGTAAATGTAAATAAGTAAGTACTTGGTCAAACTAAAAGCACAATGCTCCATTCACTTATTTTTATATAAGAAAAGGAAGCAGTAAAATTTAAAAAAAAAATAATAAAAACAATATGGTGCACTAAAAGTTCAGTGTGCCAGCCAATAAAGATGCTAAATACATGCATATCTGCACACATAAATATGTACGCTGTTATTACCCAGGTGTGTTTGGGTGTGTGTGTGTGTGTGTGCGAATCGGCCTCATGGTTGCATGCATGCAAATCATTCAGCGCTTGACATTCTCCTTTCAATAAATCCATGTAATTTTACACAATCGCAACTTCCTAGTTGTCACTGTCAATTTAACAACAACAAAAACAGCAAGAGCAACACAATGAGAGCAGACAAATAAAACAACAGAGCAAGCACTTTTTGCCCAACTCATTTTGCTAAATAATTTGCGAGCTTAAATGCCGGAGAAAAGGGAAGAAATGGCAACAAAGGCAAAACAAACAATCCACAAATTGGCCAAAAACGATTTGGCACAATTTTGCAGCAATTGAAGAAAATAAAAGAAAATTGACACATAAATGCCAATCAAAAAATAGAAGAAGACTATTAGAAAGGCAGCCAAGATGCCCCGACATCCAATCTGAAGGCTTATACCGCAGATGTTGCCCTATTGGCATAAACTCATTTTTTCGGGTTGAAGTGGAATTTTCAAAGACGCTCTAAAGAAAGTGCATATGTAGATATCTGAGTCGTATATTTTGCTCTTAGAGCGAATCCAGAAAAGGTGGTTTGATGCTTTTGACAAATAGTTTTAGTGAACCTAAATTCAAGGGTACAGAACTAGGAGATAGAGTACGCAATATCCTGAAGTTGGTCTACACCATAAACTGAGGGCTCAACATTGAAGAGCAAGCGAGAAAGGCTTCAGTAGTCTTAGTTTCATGGATTGGACACTGGTTGTAGACGGCTATTGTCTGATTTATACTTTCATATGCAGTGCTGGTCTTCTGGCTAGCCCCTACAAAGGGTTAAGTCGTAAAAAAGCGCTTATCTGAATTTAGAGCTTTGCTGTTGTTGGTGCAACGGTTGCGATGTGATCCTCCTAATGTAGGTTCTGAACCTTAAGTGGGCTCCCATCTGGTATAAAATAGACTCTTATCGATACGGAAGCACTTTACACCGACTCCATTTGACCAATTTTTTACCTGGACCAGCAACGTGGCACAAAAACCCCTAGCCGCAGTGGCTAGATTCGGGGAGAGAAGCAGACCGCATAGCTGATTTCATAGACGAATCAAAGATGGAATGCAGCATAGGCCCAGGTTAACATTTTCACTGATTGCCAAGCGTGGAAGTCTCCTGTGGAGAAACAGAGTTTTCCGATCAAAAATAGTGATTTTAAAGAATTCTACACCATTTGAACGAAAAAGGGTTTTTCCTCCATATAAAATATCTATGTACGTGGTAAGCTTTGAGCAACCTCTAAATATTTTTTGATTTGAATATAAAAAATCAGGTGTATATCTTCGATACAGGGGATGAATTACACCGAAAAAAAGTGAGCTAAATATATTTCTCTCAACACATAATTTGGTTATAGTTGCATTATTTAGTTATAGTTACCAAATCCTGTGTTGAGAGTAACATTTTTAGCTGAGTTTTTTCTGGGTGTACAATACACTTTGCAAAATTTAAAAAAACTAAATTTTTCGCAAACATTATCCTCATCTCACCCTCAAAAGTAAGGTAATTTTTCTTTAACTCAATAAAGTATATTTGTACAAAGTTGAAAATGTATTTTCTTTGTTGCTGCTGGAGATGTTACAAAACTCTATTCCAATAGTAAATATTCATGTACGTACTTAAACTTATGTACGCTTGAAATTTATGTACGGTAAAAATAATCGAGTAACGAAAATATTGGCCATAACAAAAATCAGCAAAAGAAATTGTGCCAAGTCGTGCAAAAATAGACCGAATGCATCCACAATAAAACTGAAGACCAAAGCAAAACCATAACAGCGACAAAATGCACTGCAATTGGTATGTATGAATGTCTATTTATCCGAATCCGAATATTTCCGCGTTTTGTAGCAAGTTTTTATTTCGAGTACGAGTATCGAATTCACTTACCTGTTTCGTTTTGGGCTGTCTGCCGGCATTAATTCGCAGTATTATGTAAATATACAACTGCTGCCTTGTGTGGTGCAAGTGGATTTGCTGCGGGTGGCGAAATATGTATGTATGTACTTAGTACCTGATAACGAACATGCAAATGTGGGTGAACACAAGCGCACGAATTTTAATGCTCATTTGCGATGTTTGTTGCCTTGTTCATGGGCAGGGTTGTCAATTCAACAGCAACAACGTCGCTCAGGCGTATCCCGATCAGGTACAGTGAACAACTTTAAGTTTGACCAAACAACTTTTCATTGACTTTGTCAATTGTTGACCCACTGCAGGGGAAAATATTTAAGTTGATTGCCATTGTGAAAAATGTGTCGAATATATAATAAAGGTTCATCCATTTTGCATTCTCTAAGCTAAACGCCAATAACACCAGCATTTTCGGAACAGAATAACCTTGGTATATTTTTGAAAGATTTGACATTTAGCCGACCATTTCGTCATAGCCTTGCATGTCTGAGTTGTGTTTTATTTGCACTCAGGTCGGTCATCTGCAGAGAATATACTCTGTACTACTTTATACTCCAAGGAAGTTAAGCGCTAGAGCTCTTGTCGACTTTTAGACTATCCGGCTATTCGGTTAGTCTACTAGTAGATTAGCAAATTTTTTTTGGGTTGGTAGTCGAATAGCAATTCCTTAATTCGACAAACCGTTCACTTCCGACTAACTGCTCACCATCGACTAGTCTTAAAATCGACCAACTGAAATTATTCGAATACTGACAGTTCTTTACTATAAAAATATTATTATTAGCGCGGTTAGGCTTTATCAATGAGCATAAGTTTTCATAAAATGTGAAAAACTTAATTGAAAGGAAATAAAACAATCGAAAAGTCTAAAATTAACCGTTAGTTGTTGGTGAGCGATTAGTCAGAAAAGTCAAAAGAAAACGGTTGGTGTAGTGAACTATTTTTTTTAAAGAACTTTTACTGATCGATTAACTCGACTAAAGAATCGATAAGTAAGAGCTCTAATATGCACAGTGCGTATTCGATGATACCTATGAAGACCATAAATCGTTCCCATGGGATGTGTCCTGTTATCTGCTCTATTAGGGCTCGTAATTAGTCAGTAATTTCCTGGTGCTTAGTAAGTGCTTCAAGCGTAAAATGCTTCATTTCATTTCACAGAGATATGGTGCTGAGTTACCGTCAAAATTTCTAGCGGCAAAGAGCTGACACTATCAAAATAACATACGATTTTACTTATACATATGTCAAACTCGTTATGTACTCAAATTACTGGCATGGATATTTTTTCAAACTGTATTTTTTATGTATGTATTCCATTTTTTGCCTGCAGTTAAATCTCTAAAAAATACTCAAATTCAAATACTAGACACTCCAGGGATCACTTTCTACGTGTATTCGGGTATGTGACGATTGTTTACTTAGTTTTTTTTGTGCTTCTCCTAACTATTATTTATTTATTGTTCATGAAAAAAAGAGTAATCACTAATAGGCTCAATTCCAGTATCCAAAATTACAAATGACTGTTTTTATGTATCAAATAACTACTGGCCATGTTTTCTGAATCAAATTAAATCAGATGCCTCATGAAGGCTGTATGTACAGCAATAAAATCTTTGTTGACCGCTACAAATTTTTTTTTTTTGCCGATATAAACTATTCGCTTTTTAATTACCACCTTGACCGTGGCTCTTCTGCGCGAATAAATTTTGTAAACGAAAAAAAAAAAATGTAAATTTAAAATGCCAATGCCGTCGAATAAAATTAACAGTTTATTAATGATAAATAGCTATGTTTTTTAATAAATGAATCAACAATTTCCTTCCGAGATGCATACTAAATACAGATGCATATGTATATATGAATATATGTGAACTAAGAGAGCGGCTTTTTACATTTTAGCAATAAACAAAATTCATAATTACAATAACTATAAAAAAACTATACCGTTAACAATAAGGATCACCTATTAATTCTTGACATATATGTACTTATATCAATACGCGTGAAAAAATCGCGAATCACCAATAATAATTCCCATAAAATTCGATTTTAATAATCGCTTCCTGAACTGTGTTTTAATTTTAGCTGGAATTGCCGGAAAATGTCATTAGTTTTAACTTTATTATGCTTATCAAACGCTCATTATTCTGAAATATTCGTCATTCATACATTTTTCTGATTAATGACCGATTAATGCAGCCGCAGGGCGATTGAACTATTAATTGAACTCTACGAAAAGATAACAGCCGTTGATTAAACTAAAAATTTGCATCAAAACATTAGATAATTAATAGTCGTAATTGAGCTGTAAGAAAGCTCACTTACTAAGATTCATTTTAATCCATTTTTATTATTATTAATTTATTGTTTTTATGTATTTATATAGTATGTATTTTTTTCTCATTAATCTATATATTCACACGCATATGTAAATATTTATAGACCACCGAATGATTATCTCACTATAGTTCCGAGAATCATATACTGACAAATACCGTTGCCTTATCGCGTCGGTTAAGTACTTAAGGAATATATTGAAAAAAACTATCAGTTTCCTCTTAAAAATACAGTTCATAGCGCAGTAGTTGAGAAGATTAAGTTATTCAAAGAAATATTTACTTTTCTTTGGAATATTTAAAATTTGTAGTTTTTATAACAAAAAAGTACATCAAGTGTTAGTTTTTTACTCGCAAATTCCATTAATAAAAAAGGCTGTTACATAATTGATAGTCGATTTTTTTTATTATAAACTTTCCTATTCCGCATCTAAAAAATTTAGGATATTCTGGACCGTTGCATTACATTAAAAAATACTTATCGATCTTATTTTTTGTAAAACATTTTTTTTTTTTTTAAATGGTGGTCGTTATATATAAACTACTACATAGTTTCATGTTGTACTTTTTTAATTATCATTCATTAAGAGGTGCCTCAGTATTACGTGAATTTTATTAGTATTTAGAGAAGGAAATTCGCTGAAAAACAAAAAGCTGTAACCAACTAAAAATCCAAAATTCTTTTTTTAATTGCTTATGATGCATTTCATCGTATTATAAGATCCTACATAATTTTATTCAATAAAAAATTTTAGTTAGTTGTGGCCTTTTTGCATTTACGCACTTTCCATACTATACTGACGAAATGCTATTTAAAATTTCGTTCCATACTAATTTTTCCGTTTTTTCCACCAATTTCGACTTTCCTACGCGTTTAAGGTTGAGCGAATACTTAATTTTAAGATCTTCATTTTGAACTTGAATTACTAGAGATTTGTCTACGTTCGAGGAGTAGTTCAGCTCCGCTTACAAACCTACAAAATAACGAAAGCTGCGAGGTGTGCTTCTCCGCTGCAAATCATTTGTTATTATTTATTTGTGAGCTTTACACCTTCATCTATTTTTGTATGTTTTGTGTTTCTTTTAAAAATGCGGTCACGAAATAAGGCAAAAAGAGTCCGTTTGGAAAATAGTTCCCAGTATTCGGATCATATTCGTTTATAGGGATCAGCACAGGCGATTACTTATGTCCCTTTTGGTTACCATTTATAGGTGAAATAAGTTTGCTAAGATAATAGGTGTGACGCATAAAAAGTGAGCTTAAGCTCAGCTCAATTTTTCCACTGATGGGGTGAGCTGAAACTCAAGAATTTGTATTGAAAATCGAGTCGGCGCGTATGCTGACTTTTTAGGCATGTGGGCCAATATTATTCGTCTAGCATTGGAATTTTTAAAGTTTGAAGATACCGAACAAATGTAATCATATGTATATACATACATACATATGTACAATAAATTCAACAGCGATTTTGTACATTTCAGTTATGATATGAACACTTAATCATATTAGCTAATTAAATTGCAAACAATTATACAAACAAAACTACATAAATATGTACATATGTATGTACATACTTGTATGTCCCTTAAAGGTACACTTGTCATTGCCAATGCAAATATTTGTCAAACGAATGTAAATAAATGTCAAAATCGAAGTTGTCAAGTGACCGTAGCGAAGAGACAAAGCAAAAACCAAAAATCACCAAAAAAAAACAGTTATGGGCAATCGAGTCAATAAACCAATGAACACACGAAAATATTAGCACCCTAAGCTAACAAAAACAATGCTAACAAAATTTTAACTAACAACTGAAATTTAGTCATTTTGGCATTAGGAAAACAAAAGCCGTCAAATTTGCATAACATATGTTTGCGTATGTACAAACATACATATGTACGACTAAAACAACAACTAACTAAGCCGGTCGTGATAACGCTAGCCGTTGTAATTATCACCATTGTAATTTACATTGCGCTGGCCCGCCGAGCGGCACGAGTGTTTTACCAATGTGTAGATACATATGTATGTATATTGATTTCATTTATTTATTTCATATGCTTTGATTAGTTACATATGTATGTACGAGTATGTTGTCTATAGCTTAGGTGCGTACTTATCTACTTACATCAATATTTAATTTTTTTTGCAAATGCAATTCTTATATTTATAAGGGGTATTCTCTGAGTTTTGCGCGGTGCACAGATTGCGTGGTTTGCAAAGCTATCCCAGACCTAAACCAGTTTTTACCATGCATTCCGTGCAATCTATGCACCGAGCAAGGACTTTGCAAGACTGGGAGAATACCCCCATAATATATTATGTACCCAGATTTCTACTTTATATGCTTACATTCATATGTATGCATATGTACATATGTATGCCCACATGTGTGGACATACCTACTTTATGAGCTGCTCTTCTATTTATCTTTGCTATTTGCGCGTTCGCTAAAAATTCCACTTCAACTCCGCTGTTTCTTTCACAATCGGTTATGAGTGCAACAAATCTCTTTATGTAGTTTGTACTCGTTCATTTATTTATTTGTATTACATATGTATGTATATATGTATGTATGTACATACATGAATATGTGGAAAAGGCATATTTACAAATCAGATCTTTTACCATCAGCGTTGCCGTTTTGCTTAAATTTAAGCAAAATTGATTAACTTCCTCCTGCCTGTTAAAATGTTAAGCCTTTCTTCGTTTTGCTAAATTTGCTTATTAAAATAGTCAAAAGGGATAATTTTCTTCAAAAATTCATGAAAAAAATTTTCAAATTGATTTTGGGAAGACTGTCACATCCAGATCCCATATAAAGTTCCCAATCTGCGGTCGTCGCTTTTTCAAACCTCCGAGTGTACTTCTACCATGAAATCGCTTCAAATTAATCAACTGACTATAAAGTCCTTATTTTTGACGACAAATCTCGACCTTAGAGAGCCTTTACTTACTTACCTGCTTACTTTTTATTTTTATAGCCAATTTACCAAGCTCAGGAAGAACAAACAGTTACTACAAGCATTTTTCATGTTATTAAGACCCGTTAAATAAGTTGCTTAATTTTAACGGGATTTGTTAAACTTTTTGAAAGATTTTATTAAATTTTATTTTGCGAGTGTGGCAACACTGACTACCGCCATCGCAGTTGTCCGTAAACGCAGTATGTACTATTTCGCAATTCTTCACACCATCCATATTGCAAAAATATATGTACATATATGCTAAATACTCGTACCTACGTTGCGAAAAAGTGGTACAAGTGGAAAACATGTTTTTAAATAAAAATAGGCATTGATGTGCTTATTTAGATGCAAAAGTTCGCTTCAAAAACAGAATTAAATGAATTAAATATACATTACTACATAATACTTAGTATACTTTTATGGCTATTATCTTATTCTCACCAATGGTGTTAAAATTATTCATATTGTCTACCCTGTCATAGACCATTTTAATTTCGACCACTTTATGTGTAGAAGTTGCCTGGTCACCTGTTTTGAATGTCCTCACAGTATCATATCGCTTGCAAGAGAGAGAAATGGCCAAGGACTAAGGTGCAGTACAAATTTTGAATAGATATACACATATTTCCACGATTCTAATTCTTTTGTAAACTGCTTCTAGGAAAACCGCACACTGTAGATAGACAGTACGGTTATCATTCGCGCTCCTTGTAATTTCTACATTTTAATGCTATAAATATTTATCTTTTAATCACTAATTTGCCAGTTTATGCCATTTCACACTCATTCCCATAGCTCCTACATTCAGTGCTTCCAAGCAGATAATCAAGTTAACCATCAAATCATATGATAGTTATAGGTATATTCATTAGCAGCATCTTCAAAGTGCTTTTAATAAATCAAAGGCCGCTACCGTCGATAAGCAAAAGATAAATTCACAAAATCCAAATCACCATTGGCATAGGTATGCAAATATATAGTATTCTAAAGTATGTTATTCATCTTCTTTTCAGGTTGTATCCCGTAGCACACACCCATTGGTTTTACGAGAAATTGCAAATAAAGAGTCTTGCATATATCTTCTGTTTCCCTTTTCGTTTTTTTTTTCAAATTCTTATTTTTCTAGCTCTACCAAAGTTTTTCTTACCTTCCTTCATCGAATATTTTTTTCACTACCTTTCGGTCATAATCATTTATGCATACATATATCGCGGTTTAAAATAAAAAACCACGTAAAAGATATTTGCTCACCGGTAGCTCCTGCCATCAACCCCTAAGCTATTCATACTAAAATATCGATACTTAGATATAACAAATAATTTTTAAGCAAAAAACAAAACCGACTTAAATTCTCATATAAAAAAATATATATAAATATATATATACAAATATTTCATGATCCAATATTCGGATCTAAACCAAATTAGTATGGGACCACCTCTAAGACACATTGACGTGATCCAAGTTATGAGGTAACATACATAAAACAAAAAAAAAATTTAATAAAAAATTTTCCGACGAACTGAAAACCTCCTCCTTTTTTGGAAGTCGGTTAAAATGAAGAAATAATTGGGGACAAAAGACAGAACCATTTTAAAATAAGACAAGTTTACTTTCTCCTATAAAATTAAGGCAACCTCACATACAAAGTTTTGCATTTTCTTGATATGCGGTTTTGTACTTTAAACGACGATATATTTTATCGCTTTTCGCACTTCCAAGCAAGCTTACTACATATTCATAAAACGTCAGCTATAAATGTCTGCGATTTTTGATAATTTTTTAGTCTTTTCGGTCGCTGTGACTGGTATTTTCTTACACCAGCAACAAAGTCCCAGTAGGGAAATCCAATATGTAATATCAACCTGGTGCGATGCGGTGCGTTTTTACTGAAAACAAAAAAAAAACAATAGCAGAGGGTAAGGGTTTTTGATTTAAATGCAATTATGCAATTATGGTGTTTTAATTGGGTGGCTATCGACAATAATTGAATAAGTCTTCCATAGAATTTTTTACCAAAAAGTTAGTTTTCCGAATCATGTTAATTGCGGTAAGCACAAGTAGCTTTTGCAACATTTAAATAAATTTTTTCAGATGCAATTTCTGCTAGCAGGACTGTTCTGCGCTGGTAACAAAAATTCTGTAATCTCTAAATAAAGTTTCTGTCAATTTTTAAACCCTCGTAGCTGATTTGTTGAATATTTTAACTGCATTAGCAACGTACCTAAAATCGCGTGGACAAGAACTGGTAAGATTTTTTGATAATCAAATTTTCCGATTACAAAGTCATCTGTGACCAGCAGAATATACCTGTAAATAAGACTTTTACGGTAACAAAATAAGTGTATGTGTGCGTACACAAAATACTAGCGAAACCAGCCTAGTGTGGTTTTATCGAACATTTTTGTAAATAATAGATTGTTGAACACGACTTAAGCTCAGCCTTTCCTGCAGGGTATGCGCTCACGTTTAGTGTTATTGATTTTATTTCTGCTTCAGTAACTTGCGGCCATTTGCGACATTTGTTGCTATCTTTTGTATATTGCCATTATAATCGCCATCACAAAGCCGGTCGCATAAATATTGCATTTGTTCGAATTCATAAATCGAAATCGCAGAGGTGTTTAATAATGTCAATAACGTCACATGCACTGTCTGTGTCTGTAGGAGCGGAATTGAAACAGCTTTATTATTTGATTTAATTCCATTTTTGTTGAGAAGAGGTAGTGGCACACGCTTTGTGTTTTCCGATTTCTCAATTGCATTCCAGTTATCAGCTAATTGACCTTGATTTTGACTTTTGACCCATATTAGTAAGATTTCCTTTTGATAAGCTTTTTCCGAAATATTATTAATTGTATAAAGCGACTGCCGGGCTGAGTGAGTGGTTAATATGTCACCTGCCACTCGCCGAGACAAAGGTTCGATCCCTGTTCAGAGCAACATCCAGAAAGAAAATTTTTTTTTTCTAATAGCGGTCGCCCCTCGCGGCAGGCAATGGCAAACCTACGGTTATATTTCTACCCTGAAAAGGCTTCTTATAAAAAAATTCCCGTTCGAGGGCAGCGTAAAGTTTTAGGCCCCTTCTTTTGTGTAACGCATACCGCAAATTGGAGAAGAAGCTCGACCAAAGTCTTATCAAAAGTGTAAGCGCCATAATGTTGGTATTATTATGGAGCCAAATTACATTTAGGTTGGATTTTTGCAAAGTCAACTCTCGATTGGTATGTTAAATAAAAAAAAACTAGGAGTTCCAGTTACCATCGAAATTCGACAGATTTTCTAGTTTTTTAGAGTATAAGGTATAAAGCACAAAAGTACTGGAAAATATCTCCTGCTTTGGCACCAAAACATGACTAAAACTTTTCATATCTTTTCTTTTTAATATTTAATTAGCGTTACAGTTTAACGGGCAACAATTCCTCCATAACCGATATTTTTTATGAAAACCCTTTGGTCGTCAAACAAATGACCTTGGTCTTAAGTATCTGAAATTTAGAACCGCAATCTGACAAATGAACGAAGACGGTAGCTAGCATTAAATTTTCCATGAGGAAAGACAAGAAGCGGGAATGATTGGAAACTGTTTACGCTGGAACGAAAAAGGTAAAAGAGTGCCAAAATAGGACAAATGTAAGCGAGGGATTCATATTTGCAATCCACTTGAAATGCCAGTTAAAACTTCCGCAATCCGCTGTCAGATAAATCGTTCAAAAATTCAATGGGGTAACTGTTGTGCTCCCGAAGATAATCAGAATTAATTTTAGCAAAACTAAAATGAGATTTTTCTGCATTGATAAAAGAGCCATCATAATTTTTAGATTTCTTGAGAAATTGGACTTTTCCATTACCAAGTGATTTGAGAAACTCAATAGGTTCAAATTCATGTGGGGTAAATTCAGACTACGATTTAACACTGTTTACAATTAGGGTGAATTAGGGAGAATTCGATGAATTTCAAAAACAATTAATCCCGATACCTCGATAAAATTCGATAACTCTACAAATGTTGATAGCTACCGATAAGTTTAGATAACTGTGTGTTTCCAGAACTGGATAAATTTCGATAACTCAAAATTTTCCTTCTCTCAATATATACCGATAACCTGATTTACACTCTGGTAACTGAATAAATAGTGATAGCTCGATAAATTCATGTAATTTAGAAATTTCTATAAGCCGATATACACTTTGAGAATTCCAAAAACTTTAATTCCATAAAAACCAACAAATGTCGACAAAACAATAAATATCGTTTACTTGATAAATTGAAAGAACTCGGTACAACTTGATAAATTTCGTGATTTCGATAAACTTCGATAACTTTGCAATTTTTGATCGCATTATAAATATTGATTATTCAACAAATATCATATAAAATAGAATTTCATTATTTTGATAAATTTCGATAGTCCGATAAATTTTTGTAACTCGATAACTATCGGTACATTGTAACAATTAAGTACCTGCGTCTCGAAAAATTTTGATAACTCAATAAACATACATCAATTTCAATAACTCGATACATTCCAATAACTTAATGAACATGGTTGCTCTGATATATTTCGATAACTAGAAAAAAACGGCGATAAGAAACTTCATAACTTTCGATAAGTAAATTACTGATGACTGAATTTTCTTACCCCTTCAGTTACCCCATTTCATATATATATATATGTATAATGTATCTTCTTCATTGTTTTCCATTTTGTTTTTATTTTCAATTTTGCCTTCATTATTTCTTTCTTCATCTTCATATAAATTATCTTTATTACAAAGTAAATACGCTTATATAAATTCCGATAAATAATATTAATGACGATCGATAAATAAAATCACTTATGAACTTATCGATTAAGGTACCAAAAATGATATCGATAACGACCACACTATCGACAATATGAAAGTACCTGTATACCATAAATACTCAAACCTTACCTGGCCAACAGTCACAACGTAATTGCATAATCACGTTGCAAATACCAAAACCCGCATTCATACCGCCGTAATCGATCAATCAATCGCTTAATAAGCGAATGATCGCAAAAAAAAGCGCACACCGATTCGATTGTAGGCGGAGGCGGACACCGTAATTGGCGAAAAGCAATCAAGCAAAGTTAAAAAATTAAACAATGAAAATTATAAAAAAAAAAAATGAAAAAAGACAAAAACACTTGAGATGCCAATTACGGTCAACTGGGCTTTAAAAATGTAAAACAAATTGTCTGACCGGTGCCCAAAGCAGACGGTAAACGGCCGCTAAGTGGCTGGCGCTTGACGCTCGGCGGTTGATAAGTGATGCTCAGCTGTTTGCAGTGCGCAACGACCGACGTTGTGACGTATTCATACATGGCAATGTACATAAGGGTGGTCCAAAAATACGAAGGACAATCAAGTTTTTTGGTTTTTTCTGCTGCCACCCTCCCAGAACTGAAGAATATAAAAAATAAGGAGACACGTAGTTTTTTATTTTGAAATCGGGTAATATTTACCCGTGCCGCCGGGGCTTTGAAGTTTCCCATATATTTCATATGAGAAAATAAATTTTTTCGTAAAACTGATAAAAAAAATAGTTAAAAATACATTTTTTTTTATGGAATAAGACTACTTCCCTTCATAAGTCTTCAAAAAATAATACTACCATGCCTATTTAACTTAAACATTTTACTGAGTGTGGTTTAATAACCGATAATCCTATCTGTTATATACCAAAATTTGTTGTTCTAGTAGGCTTCTGAAGGGAAATAGTCATATTCGAACAAAAAATATTTATTTTTACCGATTTTATAGCAATTTTACGAAAAAGCTTATTTTCCCCATGTAAAATACATGGGAAACTTCAAAGTCCCGGCAGCACGGGTAAATATTATCCGATTTCAAATTAAAAAAATAAGTGTCTCCTTATTTTTGGTATTCTTTAGATCTAGGGGTGGCTGGTGGAAACAAATTCCGGCCCACCCTTACGTACATACAGTCATTGCTACATACATATATGTAAACACAAATGCACAAATGCGTCGCGCATTACAATTAACCTTGGCAAAGAAATGAGGAAATGCGATAAAAAATATGCTATGCTGTTAATGGTTGTTATCGTTTTTCAGATACATATACGCGGATTGGCTATGATGGTAGGTTTGATGAATTTGAATTTAATAAAAAGAACATTATATAAAGTAATAAGAAATCGTTTTTGGGGTATTTGTTTGGGCATTTCATTTTCTCTTATTTTCGCTTTATATATTTATTGATAATTGGTTAAGCTCATTATTTCAACACTTAATTTAAGACTAAGACTTCTGCTTCAAAAATGTTACAACAACTTTAATGTCCCCAGCTTTAAAGTCTATCTAATCTCAAGTTTCGCGCAGTACACGCAGTGCCTGTATGCTTATGCATTTTCGATATATCAGTGTAAATAACCTCAGAATTAGTCATCCTCATGCGCTCTCATTCATCTCGAAGTACCGATCCGGAATCTCGTACACGATCTGTTTAGAACGTTTTGACACTACACATACTACTACTGTAACCGTATGACATGCACTCCGCATAGACCTTCTTTGACATTCTGCTCTCCAGTATTATTCCGATGCGTCGTGTTCCTTGTAATTTCAAAAAAAAAAAAAAAACTTTATTGAATTACATCGAATAAAATACATAGATGCGTCGAATAATATTGCATTAATCGATACATCGGAATACATTCGATGAATCGAATTGAAAACATTAATGTTTCCGAGACACAATTTCTCCTTACTATGACGGAGCAACAAAGTTCAGCAAATTCTCTTTGTATTTGCTTCAGTATTTTGTGAACCAGCTATGACCAAAGTAGCGACCTTAGCAGACGCGATACTGTTCAGGCAAATGGTCTCTTTAAGCCTTCGGCTAGTAAGCAGCCCCCACTATCCTTAATGGCATTGGCATATAGTACAGCCTTATACAGCCGTCGAGAATATTGCTCAGGCATCCCCTTGTTTGCTGACCATATTCAGTTGCAAAACGATAAGAATTATAATTATTTCATCGATAAACATATCGATAGATAAATATGTTTAAAATGGCGTTATAAAATTAAAACTAATCAGACTAATTTATTTTTAAGTTGGACCGGCCCCACTCCCACAAATAGCCGAGTAATGCCAAAGGTCTGCGATACACTCATCCTCATTTTTTGAAGTTCAACAATCAAGGTTTTAAAAGTTCAATTGGCATAAAATGAAATAGCATTTTTATGCGATTTTTACTACAAAGCACGAACGCGTTTTCCACATTGCGAGTCGTAAAAAAATGCAATCAATTTTTAATCAAAGTGGCTACATTGCCTAACAGTCTAATTCACAAATAATCGCAAATGCTAATTACTTTCACATATTCTCACGATGCCAAACACTAATCTAACTTAGCATTGAGTTAACTAACAAACTAATTCATGGCTTACGAAAATCAGCGGCTAACAAGATATTGATTAACTGCTTATAAACATCCAGAAGCTGTGATCTTGGTGCGCTCGGCAGCTTGGTGTGCATTTGTGTGTGTGTGTGTATGTGTGTGTGTGTGTGTGTGTATGTGTGTGCGGTCATTGCCGATTTGTTACTTTTCTGCACTAACACTTCCCTGACACACTTTGTGTTACCATGAAAATGGCACATCCGACGGTGGCAAAGGAAACAAAAAAACAATAACAGCCCAAGAAAAAAAAACGTACACAAATGTTAACATACATATGTAGATATACATATACAACAACATGTAGATACAAAAAAGTTATGAGTAACCCAAAGCTGCTTCAGCATCTCAAAACAGTTTCTGCAGTTTCTTAGCTGGCATTCTCAAATTGGCAATAGAAACCAACAGATTTAAGTGTAAGTATATATGCACAAATGTCTAAATAGCTATATGTAGGCTAATAAGTATGTACCCATACAAATGTATTCAGGCGTTGTGTATCGTTGGCCAAAATGCCCAGCCTGACCAACGACCGCCTTTACCTTTATTGGCATTAATAATTGCAAACAAATAAAAGTATGTCATCACGCTTAAAAATGCGCGGAGATTGTTTCCAAATTGCCACACATCTAGGTGTACTTATTCCTCTTGCTATGTGTTGAGAAAAATCGCATATTAGTGCTAAATAATTACCGCTTAATTTAGCAAGGTCCCTTCTCCAGCAACCATCTGAAGCAAGCCTGCCATGTAGCGCTTGAAGGGCACACCTTACTGGCGACATTAAGGCATTCACCCAGGGAAAGAGTTTAGTTACTTACGTCAAATAAGTAAACATTTTCCTCGCAACAACAAGATTTGGTAACTATGATCGAATCACTTTACTATAACCAAATCAGTATTGATTGATTATTTTCAATTCACTTACGATAATATTTTGAGATATGTAGTAAAATAAAGTAATAAGAGAGCATAGGAGAAGTCTCAATCAAACTTCCTTTCCTTCCTAATAAAATGTGGACAAAAAAAAAGAATTATGGACGGATTTACGTAAATGAAAATTAGCTTCTTAGTGACGCTAAAAATTTTTCACGCTGATTTCTCACACTACACACTCATTGTTTTTCCATTTCTTTGCAGCCGAAATTAATACGCAAGTACGGTTATCCATCGGAGACGCATACCGTGGTGACAAAGGATGGCTATATCCTGGAGATGCATCGCATACCGAAGCGCGGCGCACAGCCGGTGCTGCTGATGCACGGCATACTGGACACGTCGGCCACGTGGGTGCTAATGGGGCCCAAGTCGGGGTTGGGTGAGTTGTGTTGTCGCACAAATTCACTCCATGGAGTGCTTTTTTGCATCTGCATTTTTTTCCCCCCCATTCTCTTTCACTCTCTCCACACATGCTACACTTTGTAAGCCTAAATATTTGTATACAGACTTGCATTTTTCATGCATTCAGTTCTTTGCGCGCGCCTTCGTCAACTTTGCCGCATTCAGCCCTACGGGGATTTTTTAATTAACTTTCTGTGTTTTTGATGCGCTCGCGTGTATCTCATGTATGCATTTGTTTGTACGTGAGTGTGAGTTGTACTAACCAGTCATTCACTTTTATTTCTTTCCCTGCTCTTTTTCACCTCTCCCTATGCTCTTATCTTGCTATCTGCGCCCATTGCCAATAGGTTACATGCTCTCCGACCTGGGCTACGATGTGTGGATGGGCAATGCGCGTGGCAATCGCTATTCGAAAAATCACACCAGCCTCAATAGCGATTACCAGGAATTTTGGGATTTCACCTTTCACGAAATGGGCAAATACGATTTGCCGGCAAACATCGATTATATCCTCAGCAAAACAGGCTACGACCAATTGCACTACGTGGGACACTCGCAGGTGAGTTGCATTGCCACTTTTTAATGCTCCTTTCCGGTGATTGCTTTTCCCTTAACGTTTCTGTTTGCTTGTTTTTTTTCCATAGGGCACCGCCGTCTTTTGGGTCCTCTGTTCGGAGCAGCCCTCCTACACACAAAAAATTCTCTCCATGCACGCATTGGCGCCGATCGCCTTCATCTCGGACATGAAGAGTCCACTGTTTCGTACTTTGGTTGTTTTTCTGGATTTCCTCACGGTGCGTATGCTTTGCAGACGATACGTACAGGATAACGGCTTACTACTTGCCGTTGGGCGCTTTTTTTGCTGGCTGTTTCTTTTTGTTGAAATTTTTTCTTTCTCTGCTTTTAGGCGGCGACGCGCATGTTACGCATTACTGAATTTATGCCCAACACAAAGTTGTTTGTGGATCACAGCCAGGTGGTGTGTCATGACAATGCAATGACACAGGACGTCTGTTCGAATATCCTGTTTCTGGTGGCCGGCTATAATTCCGAGCAGTTGAACAAGGTATTTGTGTGTGTGTGTGTGTGTGTGTGTGTGTGTGTGTTGTGTGAATTACATATGTACATACATTTTCCTACAGATAAACTCCTGCCGGTACGCAATGTCGCACGCAATATTCAAAGAACTTACATATATACAGTGACTCAAACAAGTATTCACATGTTTTTAAGTAAAATTTTTTGTTATTTTTCTATAAGAACAATGTTCATGCTTTAGCCAAAATCGTATAAATCAAAGTTTCAAAAATGTTTTTTTTTTCTGAAAAATTTAACTTAAAAACATTGTGAATATTTGAAATTTTGATGTGAATAATTTTTTGAGTCACTGTATTACATGAATTGTTAGTTATTCTGGAAAAGCCCTCCCTAAATTCTGCAGTCAGATTCCTCCATGACTTTCCTGTGTTATAGGTGCACTGCTCTTAGGAAGAGCTCAGCTTATTCCGATCACTTCGAAAATCTAAGCAAACCTTCCTAGGAAAGCGTCCGTATTTTCGGTTTTCTCTTGATTCATATTTAACGCCTATTCTTCGATATACAGGGCACACATAAATATTAAGCATATTCTACCCCATGCCTTGCGGAAATCTGGTGAATGACGCTTTGTCGTGTAAGGAATCCTAAGTATATTTATTTCGAATTTTCATTAAGTTTACCGTACTTTGTTCTTTGAAAACCCAGAGTGATACTTATGTATTTGAGACAGAACGAAGGGTCGATCATCTCGAAAAAAAAATCGCCCACTAATCAGGGGGTTTATAAAATTTGCTATAAAGAAATTTCTAGGAGCAGAATTATGGTTTGGAAATCGTCATAGGATCGGACAATACCTGAAGTTTAAGAACGTAGATCTATTCATAGTTCATCTTTGCCTTATAGGAACAATTAGGAAGTTATTAATTTTGAAAGTCCGAGTAGTAATAGCTTAGATTAGTTATAACTTAGATGCGTGGCCGCGTGTTTGCCTCAAGTTGGCGGGAATGCGTACAGTACCCTTGTGATCAGATTTTGATGTGGCCAATATCATGAAGCCATCTTACGGTCTTCAGTTCAGCCCCTTTCAATATGACGAATAGTCAATTACGCTCCAATTTTCTGTCGTTTTCATAACTCTCAAATCTGTATATCCACGGAAAATAGAACATAAATTTTTTCTAGTTCAAATGTCATGTGATAATCACATCATCACTTGTATGTCATATGATGTTAAGTCATCTTATACTAGCGTTATTATAACAACTTTGGCATTTGATATATGTAATATGTTCTTTAATTAACCTAGCCATTTTCAAAACATAAATAAATATGTCAATCAATTTAATTTAATTCAACTAACAATTGGCCCGATTATCTTATGATAATCACTTCATCACCATGTAAATGCGTAATTTTTGTTTTTTATCAAAGCAGGTCATCACAAATTACGTTCGCATGTCAAAGACCCCGCATGCGGTGACATAATTTTGTTATAAATAATTTCTTTGCACGTACAGCAGAGCGCAGTGCGAACACCTACATGCATACATAAATATTTATGTACATTTGTATGTAAATAATGCATAGAGCACTTAGCACACACCCCAACAATTTTGTCACTTAAAATTCCTAAATGCCACTGAATTAACTTTCGCTGACGACGGGTGCGCGCAAACGAATGCACAGCTGACGGCGTTGCCAACATTTAATTGTTTTGCTTTATTTTGTGCACTGCCTGTAAATGTAAAGAAATAAACAAATAATTGGCGAGAGCTAGGCAGACATCAAATGAACGACTACTAAGTATGCACATTGGAGTATGTGTAATGTTTTTGTTTTGAATATATATTAATAAGATATATGTATGTAAGTATCACGATTATGTTTGCTGTTGCATAATTGGCGATCATAACTAGCATACATACACGCATACAAAATTCAGTAATAATTCGAGAAATCATTTGATCTGCAATTGCACAGCTAGAACAATGTGGAGCTGTGACAGCTGCCAACAAAAACCTAAACGCTTCGCCCACCGTTTGAGCACTCTTGTATGCATGATAGTATCAAGCGTTAATCCATTGTCTTTGTCATAGGCACTGATCTTTTTTTTATGCCTTACAGCATAGTTATGTATATATTAGAGGGCTGCATTAATTCATTCAAAACGTCTTTTGAATTATTCATATACAAAACGAATGAATGATTTTGGCCTAAAATTTTTTGGAATTTGAGTGAATACCTGTTCCGATATACATATGTGTCGACATTAGAATATTCAAACAAAGTGAAAATAAATTGAATTGAAATAAATGACAAATTTTTTGTATGACTATCCAAAATTATTTTTTCTGTGCACATATGTACAAACATACATATGTATGTATGTATGTATTGCTGCCATGGTGGAATAATAACAAGGTGTTGTCAGTAGCGACGTGTTTGTTGTAATTTTGACAAGATCGGCATGCTTATTTTCAGTGCTGCCGATATTAATTTTTATACTACTATTCGTTGGGAAATAGTATCTAAAATACTCCATTTTAGTATTTCGTTTTATCGCGATTTTTAAAGAACTTGTATTAATACTTAAAATTGCTGGATTGGTATAATTTGTGTCCTCAAAATATAAAATATAAAAGATATCGTGGTAATCAATGGAAAGAGAGACGTACACAAAAATTGTATGGAAAGGCGATTTTTTTTTATATTAAATATCTTTTGCTGCATTGTCATAATATCGAGCCAAATGGACTACTGACACACTAGAATAGAGCCGCAGTATGGTTAAATTACGATTTCGCTAATATTATCGATATTTATGTGTTTTAACCTATTTAAAAAATCATTTACAGTCTTATAGGAAATTGCTTTACTTTTTTATAAGTTACAATATATGTCCAAGTTACAATATATGGAGCTAACGATACAAACATATATTCAGGCTTATAAGCCTGTAATTTTACATTTTTCTAAATTTAATTTGAAATAGTATGCACAAACGGATTAAAAGTAGTAAATAAGTAGTACCTTTTCTAATACTTTAAAATACGTGACCGGAACTTACACCATTTATTGCTGCGATCCTTTTACAATACGAAAAAACCTGTTTGTAGAAATAACTTTTACCGAAATGAGTTTAAACGATTTGAATGTTTTCCATTTATTCATTCACATTCTTCCATTTGAAGGTAGAAAATTTGAAACAAAATGTATATCTATTCATAACTTACAAAATTCCAAACGCTAAGTGTTTTGTATGTGAAGTAAAATATTCAAATCGACTGTACTCTGTTTGGCTGAAAGTTTGAATGAATTCATGCAGCCCTCTAGTACATATGGTACGAATGTATGTATGTGCACATGCCAGTTTGCTTCGTGGAAGTATGGCTTCGTATCGCATTGTGAATTTTGCGAATTTTACCCACAGCGTTATCACATTAACATGCAACGCTCACCCATCAGTCACCAAATTTGAACATCCGGCTGACGAGTGCATAGAAGACCGCCGAATGCCGGCGGTATGCCTGTTTATGGGTGCGTCAATTATGTTGCATTCAATGCAGCTGTAAATAGAGCAAACAATGCCACTTGGATGTCTATGGCACCGCATTACTGTAGGAAATGTCAGATATGACAGAGGGCACTGTTTGACTCTATGTAACCAATGCGTAGATAATTATTATTCCATATGTTTGGCACTTCACTCATGTACATACATACATATGTATAGTACATATGTATCTATTGAGGTGATCATTGTTCGACTGATTCGCGCTATGTTGGTGCTGAAATGAATAATAAGTGCATTATTTTGCAACCGTGCTACAAAAAAAAACACCCGCTTAAATGACGAAATACAACGCAAACTCGGCTATTTAAATGAGTTCAGCTAGGTCGCTTAAAAACTTCCCAACCTGAAGGGTAGTGTTGTTCAGTGAGGGATCGAACCTGCGTAATCGATGTTCAAAGTCAGAAGCGTTAACCACTGAGCTATGTACATCCCGTAAACTCTTGTTGCTAATTCATTTTCCTTATTCAACAAACTACTATCAAGTGCAGCAGATTTGCCGCTATATAAACTCGACAGCGTCGAAACTATGATTGCCCACAGTCTTCTGAGTGCAGAGGATATCTCAGACTCACCCACTTGAAAAATACAGAACAGACTATGCGCTTGTTGATACCCATAGTTTATAAAAGATTGATTCTTACCAGTTTAACTATGCAGCGCTTATTATATTCACCAGCATCAGGTTAAAGAAAGCCCACGATGGAGAGTCTCCCTGTCTGTAATCTCATTTGGTATCGCACAACTCGAAGAGGCTGTAACGAATTCTGCCGACTGTTTGAAATGAAAATAGTGATGATGTGAGTCGATCCTCTCCTCGTAAGCCTTTTTCCAAGATTTCACGTTTAATGAATACAAGGCGGTACCCATATATAAGGCTAGACCATTAATTTTTATCACGGTGGGCCTTAGCTTTTCACACAAAACGCCCGATAAACCTTTTAAGCAACCATTAAAAGGCTGGTCTCGCGGTAATTGACACTTTTGTAAGGTGCAGGTATGCGTTGATGCGAACAAGGTATGCAAAATTTTTGGCAGAAATTCGCCAGCATTTGAAAACCTTCCGGCTAGCTTCCGTAATAAAAGCTGACCTCAACTCTTAATTTTAGTAGATCCAACTGCAGATAAACCGAAATATATTCCTCTAGGCTTAGCAAGATTATTCCCTAAAATATGCTTCGCTATTTCATCGTTCTTACGCCAAACCCTGTACTCTGTCGTTGTGCATAAACCACTCGGGCGCTTGAAAATGGGCCGACGATCAACAAGCATTAAGTAAACCTAGCCAGTTGAATACTCTACATTTCGATAAAACTGAATTAAACTATATTTGTGTACTTATTTTTTTTATGAACTGACACATCTACATTTACAGGTTGCGATTTTGGGGTGCAGAAGAAGCGAAATACTCTTTTCACTAGCTTTCAATCATGATCAAGTTCGTGTCTTAAGTCTTTTGTTTCCCAGGCGACTGATCTGCTATTTCGCTGGCAGGAGCGGGAGTCACTCAAAACATAGTATTTCCATGTGAAGCAAACGCATGCGAGCATATAGGCTCATAGATAAAATTGGAAAAATATATATTCTGTTTGCAGAAAATGCAATTAATCTGATTTTTAAAAACTTTGGAATCGCAAACTACGCTATGTGTTATAAATTCAATATTTCAATATTTGTGGATTTGAATTTTTTTTGCGCGTCCTAAACAATCTAATTCTCTTCTAAACTCTTTCCTTAATATCTTGCAGACTATGCTGCCTGTCATGCTAAGTCACACACCCTCCGGCGCATCAATCAAGCAACTGGAGCACTTCGGACAACTCATGAAGTCGGGACATTTTCGTAAATTCGATCGTGGCTATTTGCGTAATCAACTCGAATATAATCGCATCACCCCACCCGATTACGATCTGTCCAAGGTGAAGGTGCCGGTCGCACTCTATTACTCGATGAACGACATGCTGGTGTCGACGACGGGCGTCGATCGTTTGGCACGCGAATTGCCCAATGTGATTGACAAATATTTGGTGCCCATGGAGAAGTTCAATCATTTGGACTTTTTATGGGCGATCGATGTCAAGTCGCTCGTGTACAATCGCCTTGTGAGGAATATTCGACGCGTGGAGAATTATAAGCAAAAGCAGACGCAACAAATTAATGCGAGCATACAACAGTTAGGTGCGCAATTGCAGCAGCAGCAACAACAACAACAGCAACAAGAAGAAGAGCTGCGCAAACAGCAGCTAGTACAACAACAGCAGCAAGTGGAACCAAAACAACAACAGAGAAGCGTCAATTTGCATTCGCACTCAAACTTAAATTATCATTCGATTTCAGCCGCCAATGTAAATTCGAATACAATTGGCAGCGCTAGCCAGCGCATAAATGTGCGCTTACACCCGCATAGCGTACTTCATGCGGTGCGCGTAGCGTTGCCAAAGTTCATGCCGACGCCAGCGACAACACCAATGCCCACGCAAACGACTTCGCTGCCGCTGCTGTTAATGACGACAACGTCGAGGACCCGTTCAAAATTCATAACCAATTTGACACCGAATTTTCAAACGAATCCACCCATTAGCATCGATTCTAACTCGAATGTGAATCAAGATTCAACTGTGATAATTTCGAACGTACACCCGGTTTATAAGCCAGAGGACGATGGGGGTGCGGAAGCGCCTAAGGGTTCTGATGGCGATGAAAGTTCTAGAGCAGACACAAGTACCACGCCACAGTGGTCAGGCGGCGATTCGAGTACCGAGCTCAATGCGGAAGTGACGACAGTAATGGCCTTGCTTGAAAGGCCGCATGTGCCAGCGAGCGCGTGAGGCATGCGTGCCTGATTTACATTAGTTTTAGCAACGCTTTAGTTAGGTGTTATATGTCTATTTTAAGTTTTTGCGTATTTGATTTTTTTTTTTTTTTTAATTATTTTCGTTTCATAGATAGCTTGGCTAACCTTTTTCATTTTCAGAATTCCACACTTTGGTTTATTCACGTTTGCTTTTAGCAATTTTTATTTTTTATGTTTAGATTATTTTCGCTTTGATCCTTGTAAATCAATATTTGATCGCATCACAAAAGTTAATTTTAATATTGTGTTTAATGTAGGTATGCGGAAGTTATCCTTGTAGCCAAAATTCTATAGAGAAAACAGTGGACGTGACCACCCAAGCTCCAATGTTTTGCCAACCTATAACAACCTGTGGAGCAAGAGCTTGAGCCGCAAGAACTATTTTAGCGACAGAACGGTTGCCAAATAAATTTTTTTACAAATGGATTTGAGTAACAAAGGCTATATTCTCTATGGGTATAGAGAAATTAGGGTCTTCGTTGCCACTAGTTCTACCTGCAAGAGATGACATAGCAAAATCGTAGTCTTCGAATAAAAAGGGTTATCTCCTCTTTTTAGAGGCACTTCCGGACTGGCAACCGGTATTTGTTTAGATGACTTAAAAACTAAAAAAAAATTTAAATTTTTTGGACCTACAACCTTACACTGATAAAAGAATTTAGTTATTTCATTAAAATATGTTTCTCTCAGCAAATTATTTGGTTATAGAAATTTTTTTTGTGTAGCCATCAAATCTTATGTTGAGAGAAATATATTCAGCTGCATTTTCTCTCAGTGTAGGGAAGTATTCCAGCGTATTTCAGTTGAAAGTTTATGCCATTAAATTTACGTAGAAACTACCGAAATTCTTTTTTCTCTTGGGAAATGTAATCACTTTTAACAAGCTTAACTCTCTTGGTAGACACAACGAAAGATAAAGGGTAGACTTGCTTACATCGAAAGAATTCAAATCCAAAAAATAAATAAAACAAGTAATTTTTAATTCTCATATAAAAATTTAAGATTATCGTTAAATTCTTCATGATCCAATGATCGGATTTAAAACCAAATTAGTATGGAACTACCTGTGAGGCAACACCTTTCCTTACAAAGAAAAATAATTATAGAAATCGGTTAATGCGGTCCAACATACACAAAAAAAATATTCCGACGAACTGATAACCTCCTCCTGTTTGTGAAGTCGCTTAGAAATTTAATTCTTAGGGCGCTTTCCCCAAACTTTTCTTTTGAGCTTTTATAATATTTTTATTTCAATTAAATTTGTTTTTGTTTTTCATCTTGCTTTTTATATTTTTTATTTTATTTTCTTAGTTATGTAAGTCTATGATTATTTTGTTAGCTTTTGTTTTACAATTTTTATTTATTACTCACAAATATTGACTGTGATGACAAACAAACAAATATATCTCTACCGAATTGCGAGTAGTATGTGTGTGTGTGTTTGCATACCAGCATACATACCAATCAAACATAATGTACAATAAGTAAATATGCATAAAAAATACATTTAATAATCGCTTTGCTATCCACCTAACCTACACGCTCCTACAAACACAAAATGTAAATGAAAAAGCACTTAGACTACTCGTATTCATAAATTTATTAAAAATCGAATTAGACTTCTTCACTTAAATCTAATTTGTACGCAACTCTCGTCTCTTCCGCCTTTTCATAACTTCTTCTTCCCATTTCCGCCTCTGTTCTGTTAAGCCATTCAATGCCTTGTTTTGTTTTAATATAAACTCTTTTGTGTCATTTTTAATATCAATATTTTTTAATTCTAATTTTTCTAATTTTTATTTAATTGATATTCATATTGTATCTGTTTTTAATGGAAAATATACTATAAACTATGATTATAAAAATATTTTTTAGCCAAAACCAAAAATGTTCAGCTTAATTAAGGCAGAAAAAGATACGCAGCAACTCAAAATTAAACGCCTTTTAGACTTACTTTGTATTCAACACACATATTTAATTTCATAACTACAATACATATATATTTATATGTACATCAGTCTAATGATTTTCTACTGAACGTTTTAATCCATTAGCTTCCACTTATAATAGTTTGTAAATAGATAAGTGTAGTTATAAAACTTGAACACCACTTTTGTATATTTTTTTTAGTTATCGAATAAAAATCCGCAGAAGATGCGTACAGTTTTCTTATAAATTAAAATGTGTTTATTTAAAATGGAAGCAAGATTTTTAATTTTAAAATGCTTCATGTCGAACCACCGTGGGCTTCTGGAAAGAGTCAATTAAGAAATACTCAAGCAAAACTATCGGGTCAATGACGAAATGAAAGCCAACCAATTGACTTCAACTGACATTATAACCTTTCGTCTTCAGTGATGGAAAATAAGGTGCAACTGTACTTTTTCAATCCTTTTTTAATTCGAAGGTACATTTGATCCAATTACGGCATTTTTCTATATATTAAAAACGTAGCCAAATAGATTTTCTAGGAATTTTTTCTTACTATGCCAAGTTCGGGAAGTTATCCCATTCAAGTGTAGACAGATACATCGGAGCTTTTTTAAAGAAACGCAAGGACGGCAAACCCAAAGACTTATCTACTTTATGAGACATTATCCGATCTGTTATTAATGCTGGTTTCTTTATAACTTCGAAGTAGTGGCTATCAACAGTGACCTACCCAATAAGCGGGCGAGCCTTCGTTTGTTTAGGAGGTGCTTTGACTAGTCCCCGTTAACTGCTAGATCAATATTTTTCGCTTTTTTCTTTAATTTTGAGTAAGCCGCGACGAGGGCTTTGGTACTAAGGCTAACAACACCAGTTACATTTGCGTACGCCTGAAGCGTCATGAGCCACTTTTGGACTCCTCAGCAGCTTAACCAACATTTTTGGCAACATATCAAGCAACCAGGCTAATGTGCAAGTCAAATGGCCTCCTATTGAGTGGTCACAAGTTGGTGCAGTAATAAGTCTGGTATTGCCGACTGATAATGATAAAACTGGTATTAATTTTTTAGATCAATTAGTCCAATTTTAGCTAATTTGTTTCCCTTAATTAAGTAAAATTCGAATATGTCATTTAGGTGGATGATTAGACTGCTAGTTTGTGCCGCATAATAAAACAGACTAAAAGTATGCACCAAAGTATATAACAACGTCTCACCTTCGCTTGAATTGACGATGTTTTTTTTTTTATAATTTTTTCAACCCAAAACTAATTCACCTAATGAATTTGAGCTTTGCAACACCGCATTAAAAGCTCGACGGACTCACGCTCCACAAATGAAGAATGACGTCGACAAAAACAAACAAATAAAAATTTGGTATTCGCAACGTGCAATTCGCTAACTACCACAAACAAGCAATAAATTAAGTGCAAGCAGACAGTGTCGTTTCGCGTGCAGTGCATGCCAACCAACACAACTCCTACGCAACAGCGTTCAATTTTCGATTCATTTAACTTGAGCGCTTTTAATTGGAAACTTAAGAAATTCACTCTCACTGCGTGCGTGGTGGCGCGCGTATACTTATTTATAGTAGTTGTTGTTGTTGCACACTGCAGCAGCGACTGTTTGTCGAAGTTTGCCAATCGCTTTCGCAGTTCATCTTCACAGTCATTTTTTATCATTTGCTGCAACTTTAGAATTTGTTCGCACAAAAGTAGACTGCAGCAGGGGGGCAACTGTAGTCGAGTCTGCGGCTATCGAGCTGCTAAAGTTGCATACTTTTCGATATGCATGTACGTAGACAATAAGGTCTGTAGCTCCGCATGCTAGTTTGCCAAATACGAAACTGCACTAATGTTGAGCCAAATTTAGTAGAAGCGCAACAGTTGCATTTCCTGCTGGGTTCTTCCAAAGTGGTCGATTGTCTATGTATGTATGTATGTACACCTGCTCAAATTCAATAGAGCTCTTTTTTCAGTGCAGCAAAAAGTTCATTTCTTCCGCTGCGTCTAGGAATTGTCTTCGTTTTTCGCCACATTGCCTTGAATGGTGTCTGCTGTGCAATAGATTTTATGGCTACACTCGCTTGTTTGTCTCTTGGTTCTATATTTCTTTTCCTATTTTTGAATACAACTTCCACCACAATTCACAGATGGCGATATTTCGTGTCATTTCGCTTCATTTGCACGGCGGCGGTAAGGCGTCTTGTGGCACAAAGCGAATGCGGTTAAGAGGATTGCGAAGAAAGGAAAGTGCGGGTGCAATGAATATTTTGTGTAATTTTTGTGAAATTATTTCAAGTAAGGAATAAGGTAAAACTATTTGGTAAAGATTACATAAGTACTTGGCATTAAAGTGTAACGAAAACTATTTCCTCGCAAGCGCCCAAGAAGTTTCATTTGCGTGGGTCCAGTTCGTCTCTGGAGAAGTATACGGCTTATTTATACGATTCCTATGTCAGATTCGAGGTAATTTGAAGGCCAAGTAGGGAAAAATATGTACATTGAGTTCACCTGAAAATTCAATAAAATTCTTCAGAATTACCTCAAGACGATCATTCATTCGTTACAGGGATGTATGTACTTGCTGGAAAGTATAATTTTATATGAGCCTAAATTGAACACATACTGCTAGAAATTAGGGTAACTTGGCCTTTGGTAACAAGTTATAAATAGAAATCATAACTACCTTCCTTTGCAACCTGCCTAATGTAATATCATATACTTCCCTGGGCGTGGCGAAAGCTTATAATTTATTTAAATTTACCAAACAATCCAAAAGAGAAAAATTCAGCCTCACTAGACAAAGTCATAAAGTAACATGAAGCACTCAACCTGCAGTCCCAGGCATTCTTTTTATTCCTGGAAGAGAGTTGAATCTTCTGTTAAATTTGAGTGTAGCAACATTTTGACTAGAGCAGCTTGTACAGCACTTAACAGAAAACATAAAAGAACATTATATGGTAAAGTTTCTAAAAGGTCAAAGTTCGCTTCCTAGTACCAATTTTTCTGAACGTGCATAGCCTGGGTACCCACAAATAGCTGTAATTGTTCTGAGGTCTCTTATAAAATATCAGCTCTGGCCGCAGTATCTAGGCGAGGGATATCAACCTCTTTCACATCCAAGGTGACTGGAAAGTGTATCTGTAAATAGATATATACTGCACTCACTTTGCAAAAAGTGATTATAATAAACGAAAGCGCGAATGGCTGAACTTAACTTCGTTGATTTCGAAGAGCAATCTACGCCTTGTAAGCAGCTTCAGTATTTATGACGGTTTGTTAGCTACTTTTCAGCTCTTACTAAGTAGTTTGATTAAAAATACATCTTTAAGTATAAGCTAATATACCTTTGTGCACTCCAAAGCAACTCAAGTACATTTATCAACAAATTTACATTAAAATTTATTTCAACAAAAATCGCTCTTAAACTTCAGCACACTAATGCAAAGTAAACCCCTCAAGTTGCACTCAATATGCCTTGGCAGTGTTGCTACACCTCAGCTCAGCCAATCGTGAAGCCACTCAAACTGAGCTAACCAAGCCACCACAGCCATCAGCTCATCGCCTGCTGGTCATCAACTTCCATGTCAATTTATCTGCGCTCCGAGCTGCCAACGCGAACTGTGTCTCCTCATTATTATGCATCAACGTTTATGTTATGAAAATTCATGAAAGCTCATTGCTCCAAGTCCCTTTAGCTCTCTAGCCGTCTTACACACACAACGTCACAACGCATAAAACAAAATTAGATTTGATGAAGGCGACAGCTATCAGCGACATAGCGTCATCATTTGTCCGCAACCAAGAACGTTGACTGCTGCTAAACAGCGAGACTGCGAGCTGATGGCGGTGGCAGTTGGTGTAAACGAAAAAGAATAAATATTGTTTAAAAGCAATTTAAAATATTTATGAGCAGTGATAAAGGTGAACTCGGCTGTTATGAAGTAATAGGGGAGGCAAACAAAAAACCAGGCAAGTGAAAAAAGCAACAGCAACACTGAAAGTACGTAAAGAAAAACATCCTGTTTGGGCAGCTAAATATTTCACTCTGACTGCAGCTGCGCCGCCAAAAACTCTTAACTTTTCGTCGAAAATTTGCAAAGTTTTGTTCAGCGAATGCCAATTTGACGTACATAGTAGCTGCCTTTTTTTTGGTTTGTTTATTTGTTTTGCTTCTATTGTTTTTCTTTCCTTATTTGTGTTCTTGTCACTTTGAATAAATTCGAAATTATCTTGGCTGTTATTACTTTTGCTTAACACTTGCTAATGAATGGCGCGCGGCTTCCGTCTTGCGATCAACTTGCTGATGCGAATTTTGGGCAAACAATGGAAGCAGCTTATTGCAAAGTGCCTGGATTCTTTAGCCGTAATGCCATTTTTTAGAATTCCATTAAAGTTTAATAAAGTATAGGAAAGTAATTAATGATCTTCGATGCCCTGGAAGAGATTAAAATGTCACTTGGAAGCTTAAAAGCATTTGATGGACTCAAATTCGGAGGAAACAGGTGTATACTTGATTGCCGATATTTTGATCTTCCAAGTTACTCATACGCCACCGCCAACATTGTAACTATAAATCATAAAAAAATGCATAAGTACTTATATAGAAAAGTTCACTTTATTTGAAAACAAAAAAACACTTAAGAAGAACAATGATAATAAATTTTCACGCTATTAACTCTTAGGGCCGTTTGCTCAAGTAGATTTTTTTTTTAATAAAAAAATATATATCGAAATTTTTTTTTTCATAAAAAAATATGTATCGAAATTGGCCAATCTCAGAGTAGTCGATTGTATACGTAAATACCACAAAGTTGCCTACGTGATAAATTTATTCCCAAACTGGTACATTTATTAATTTTTGGTTACAATTAGCGGCCGTTGTGATGTTGTGGTTAGCAGTACGCGCTACCATTCCGCAAGGTCTGGGTTCAAGTCTAATTTACGAGAAAAATCAAAAAATAGAATATATAAAAGTTTTTCCTAAGCGGTCAGCGTAAAATTGTAGATCGGTCCTCTTTGTATGACAACATCAAGGCGAATGCCAGAAATCGGAGAAGAAGCTCGACCAAACAGTAGCGTCAGTGTGTAAGCGTCAGTCTATAATTATTATTGGTTTATATAAATGCACTTTATAGTATTTATCTATGGAGACGGTGAATAATTGTTTAAAACTTATCATACAGTCTTAGGTAGAGTCTTGTATTTATTTTTATTTTTTTTTTTTTTTAAAGATCTATTCAAAAATTCATTTTTTTATTAGCCCACTTTCACAAAATTTCTTTTTAATCCGACATCCCGAAGTGTAACAGCAACTGGCTCTAAACGATTTTCCACACTTCCAAGTGGCAACTCTACTTCCCATTTTGCTTGTATAGAATACACAGAATAGCCTTTGATGCTGATAATATTGTGTCATTTGAGGCGATGGCTTTGATAAGGACACAACGGCTATCAAAATATTGACGCCAAGTAAGGATGCTACAGCCATTGACCAAAGCAATAATGATAGCAGTAACAACAAGGAGAAGTAAACAGGCGCCCACAAGTTGAGCAACTAAAATGTAAATAATAACAATAAACACGCTCAGCTACAGCATTATCAGCAGTAGGTAGCAGCCAATAACTAAGCCAAGTGGAAGCAACTTAAGGCTTCGATGGGTACGCAAATTCTCCTCAGACGTCAATAAGCAGTCATAGCGCAAGGCTGGGTTCGACTGCCAATTTGATACTTATGTAAGTATTTGCTTTGAAACTCATTATGTCAAGTAAATTGCAAATAAAGTGAAACAGTAGCTGAGCAGCAAATTGCGTCACATTCGACTGCACTCACGACTGAACCGTAGGGATTTACACGCTGCTCAGGCACAAAAGGCTTTCAAGTGTTAAGTTATTTTATTAATTTGATTACTTATTTTTACTTTTGAGAACAAAATAGAGAAATCTAATGCCGCATTTCCACTAGGCATTGAAATAACAAAAAATTTATGCCATTTAAAAAAATGCCATGTGAAATGAAATTAATGACAATTTTTTTAATATAATGACACGAATATTTTTTAATGCCCGACTTTGTCATTTGTCATTTTTGTCATTTAATGCCTAGTGGAAATCCAGCATAAGACTGTGGAAACTGGTTATTCGGTAATTATATGAAAAAAATGTTGATGCATATTTCTTGGACTGAAAATAAAGTTATTCCACCTAGCTGAGCTGCAATGCAGACAGGTGAAAGATTCTGCCCCTATGAATCTGTGTGCAGATGAAAATATCAGCCGCTTTATTTCCCTCAATTTCACTAGGTAAGTACTCGTATTAGCAGCTTTGAAGTGAGCTCGTGCACTTTCAAGGCGAGTAACCTTGCTGTCATCTTCTAATTGTTAAATCAGAGAATGTGATCCCACAGCTTTAATGGCCTCAGAGCCATTAGCATGCCAAATTTGATTATCTTTAAAAATGCTTCTTTAAATCTGTGCGAGGGGTTACAGTTCGGAAGACACAAACCTACGCAGCTAATTGGCCCCTTTTTTCTTTTCCTATCATCCTGTCAGTGAGATGGTGTACTACTTAACTTCTTATCTTCTGCGTTGTACGCTGAGATTAGTCTTTTTGGAAGCAGCAGAGCTACTTTCTTAATTACAGATGGAGTTTGTATACATAAAAGCGCCTCAAGAGCCCTAGGGGTTACAGCTCTAAGAAACGATACTAGTGGCGTCCGCGCAGGAAGGTTGTTGAGGTTTGCTGACCTGGACTTACTTCTGCCTTTTTCTATCAGACGTACCAAGCTTATTTTTCAATAGGATTTGTAATATTTTCGTATAATGAACTTTCCACTTTTCGTCTGATACCCCAGTTCCTCACCATTAGCTTCCGGCAGAACCGAATGGAGATCTAGGCCTTTTGAATGGCTTTATCTAGGATAAATCCTCCTCAGACAACATTATGACCCATAGAAGCAAGACGATTGTCTCTATGAAAAGTTTCTAGGCTAAGGGAGAAAAAAATAGATGAAAAAACGAAGAAAATTCTATAGAGATTCCTTGTTTATTTTATGTGAAAATTATTCTTGACTAACAATTGCAAAAATTTAAGTTCGCGCGAATGTTATGACATTGGCAGATGGCATCTGTCGGATACCACAACAAGCATCTATATTTTAAAAATCATAGAGAAAACTGCATTGTTGCATCCTTTAAAATGAAAGACTCCGTAACTGTAAGTGATGGCATCTTGAATTAAATAAATAGAATAGTAGCCGAGTAGCTACCATTCAGTAGGCCTCAGGCCTAGGTTTTTCTTTTCTCTTATTTTAGCTTTTAATTAGGTAACCTAATAAAAATAGAGGAAATTCCTTCCTTTCTTCCTGATAAGGATATTGCTTTGCTTTTATTCTATTTTACAAGGCTTTCACTCTGCGCATGCGCATATGTATATTTTATATTTTTTTTCTTAAGAAATGTATACCTCTTTCTTCATAATCGAGGGGGATGAAGGTTGGCGGACGAACAGGCACAATGGATCATCTACTATATGAGTGGTGTAGTAACCAGATTTTGGAGTCAGTTGATAATTTTAGAGATAAGAGATGACTAAGGGGGTAAGTGGGCTTAGACTGACTATGACTAGGCTCTTCGACTATACTGTTGTTGGAAAGGACTACAGTCTTAAAAAGCCAAACAGTTATCAAGATAGATATCCTTTTGGACAACTCGTAGTTTTATGTAAATATTAACATTGCTAACTATTTTCCTTGCCACTAGTGGAAAGGATATATAAATTTTTAAGAGACTCAAATACCACAAAGTAAATTAGTATATTTTTAAAATTTGCTTACTTTTTGCCATTGTAACAATATTGCGAAGGGCTACTAAGTATTTGTACTAATAGAGGCGACACTAAACATAAGAATATTTTTAAGCATTTTAAATGTACACTATCACACTTGATAAGATTAAAGAGGTCTTATTTTACTACAGCCACTAATAGCTTAAGACCGAATTGCAAACATTACAAAAGTTTTCAGTTATTAGCCATTTTGGCAAGTGTTTCAGTTTGAACTATGAACTCGAGTTCATAACGTACAATTTACTAAAAGAGAAAGCAATAAATATTTGTACAATAACAATAGGCAGCCCGAAAAGCTGCTATGGTTAACAAATTTTTAAGTACAATAGTCAGATAAAACTGTGTCACAGGCTGCCATGGAAAGTAACAAAAATATGAAAGCCATAATAGTTACAAGCACATATGTACTTTAGGGTGGCCCTAGTTATATGGAGAAAAATAAAAGTGTTTAGCTTATCGGTCCCACCCCCTAGAAATGTGCGAATATCCTAAAGACTAAACTATTCAAAGTTTTAGGTCAATCAAAAAAGATTTATAGGTGGCTCAATGCGCCCAAAGTTTCGCATGTATTTTATATGGGGAAAAAGCTTTTTTCCGTAGAATGGTGTAGAATCATTGGACATCAATATTTTTCAAACGGCAAACTCAGTTTCTCATCAGGAGACTTCAAAAAATATTACACAATTGGTTATTTAAAATTTGGTTAGTATTAACGATTTTTTATGGGTTCCCCCATTGCATTTTTTCGAGTTTTGGGGGACCCAAAGAAAAAAGTTAATATTAATAAATTATTAAATAAACGATTGAGTGTTTTTTTTGAAAGTCTCCTGAAGATAAAAAAGAGTTTGTCGATTGAAAAATCTTGGTTTTCTACCATTTCTACGAAAAATAGTTTTTTCGCCATATGAAATAAATGGGAAACTTTGAGCACTTTAAGCCAGATCTTAATCTTTTTTGATTGACCTAAAACTTTACGTAGTTTAGTCTTTAGGCTGTTCACACTTTTCTAGGAGGTGAGACCGAGAACCTCAACCCTTTTCGAAATAAGAGCCACCCTAATGTACATACGTAGGTATCTCTTTTAGTCACAAATATATGTTAGATACATGTGTGGCTTAGGTAATGTATGTACGTATGTGCATGCTTATGCCTACGCTTTTGTTGGCGAAATAATGGGCAAAAACATTTACCAACATCAGCACAAAACACACAACTTCATTGGCAGCAATGATGTCAAAACGTTTCTATTGCTACGGAATCAGCGCCTAAAAGTATGTGTGTGTAATTGCACAAATCCAAGAGAAAATGTTGGTACAGTAAAATCTGGCTTAAGCGCACAAACTGTTTTTTGTATTCTTGGTCGTTTAAAATCATCCATATAAAAGCAGAGGAAAAAATTTTGAGATTAATTAAATTTTTTTTTAACAATTTACCATTTCTATAATATTTTTAAAGAGCGAAAAATTTCGGATAAAAGAAACATTTTCAGCCTACTATACATGCTCATACATGTACTCCTATATTGAATCGCTGCGCTTGGCAGGCACTGCCATTAATCAATTCGTTCAGAGATCCCTTTTTCTGAGATAAATTTATGTAAACATCTCTTTACCAATTGACATACATATACATATATGTACATATGTATGTATAAGCATTCAATAACATTTTACAAAGTCAGCTAATTTGTTGCGACTTTTGTTCGCACTAACTATTCCACTTGCCCCCCAGCTCGTGGGTGCTTTGTTGTTGTGCTTCGACGCAGAATTCTTCATTGGTTGGTAATTTTAGCCATTGTTATTATAGACTAAATCTTGCTGCTCTTGTTGTAGATTAAACATTCTATGCGAGTAATATTTTATGTCTCCACTTTTGTTGCTGCGATAGTCGTCTGGTCTACAGCGATTGGTTTATGATACTTCGCGGCACTGTGCTAAATGCTTTTTTTGAGGCTCAAGAATTATGTTAGTATTTTTGACACTGTTAAGTTCTACATTTGTAAGTGTATGTACATGTAGCTGTGCATTAGCGCACACAAGGGGTGGGTTTTGGGGTTCAAACCACCCCTAAAGCTAATAACCTGAAATACAAACTGTATCCTAAAGCCAGCTCTCAAGAAAAATCACAAGAAATTTTTTTTATTATAAAGCACTTTGCTTTTGCTGTAAATTTTCTTGAAGAAATAAATATACGAGCATTTTTTTCTTGAGAAATGCAAATTGATTTAAGAAATTTTCATAGAAGAAAATTCCTATTCCATTTCTTGTGCGCCATTTTATATGAATTTTTCGTTTTTTTTGAGAGATCTTAAAAGTTTAACTGCGAATGAAACCTAAAAATATGCAATGCATACTCACTTACTGAGCCTAAAAGAGTTTACAACTGATATGTCCTTAACAAGGATTCGAAGATTTAATTTGCCCACTTCGAATTCGTACCACCAAAATTGCCTACATAACAAAAATTCAAGTTCATTTCATTTTCTCGGTATTCGAAATATTAAAAAAATTAGGCAATCGTAAAAAATCACCATCTCATTCGATAACCAGAAACCAGATATCGAGGAAAATGAACATTAAAACTCTTTTTTTTTTATTTTTTTTATTACTTTTGCAAGTTGAGCGCATCTTGTGTTTATAGAACTTTATATTAAACAAGTAATTTCAAATTACGGGAAGACCCTTGAGGTACCATCTTTCCGATAAAAAAAAAAGAATTATTGAAATCGGTTCACGTGGTCCAAAGTTATGCGTTAGCATACTATTCCGTCGAATTAATAACCCACCCCTTTTTCGAAGCCGGTTACAAATGTTTGAGTTTTTTGCTAATTTTATGTAAATAAATGCAATTTATGAAACTTCAAAAAGTTTATTTATTTATTACATACTGTACATAAAACTTGCATAAATGTACTTTAATGATCATTTTATCTGAAGCGAATTCTCAGAAGTATAAACCCCTCCCAAAATATATTCCTGGGTGCGCCCCTGTAGCTGTGTGAGCGCATAGTTGCCTGAAGGTTTGTTTTTGTTGTTCTCACGAAAAATTTTGGGTATGCAATTTTGTAGCCCATTCAATTTTAGTACAATGAAGTGCAAGTTTCAGGTGGCTGCAAAATATCATTGATTCATGGCTTTTTTTTTGTTGGTACCAGGCATTATATTCATATAAAAATTTTATGTAAGAAAATGCGATACAAACCTGCCTACTCAAATTATTTCTAAAAAGGGTAATTAAGCAGTGAAATATGTATACAGTTAGCGAAAAACAAAAGCTTTAGGGCTAGGAGTTTATGAATTAAGTAAAAGGCGTTATTTGGCAAATGAATGACTTAGAGAGATCGATTTATTTTCTGACGATTTCTTTCTGCATCGATTATTTCCATTTCGATTCGAATCGGTTACAAAATATATATTTTTTATTTCAATCTGGGCATCTCTAAAGCGAGGTACTGCGCGCCAAGCGATGATATATACATACATATACATGAAGTTTAAGCGTACAAATTTCCAATTTCAATACCAGTTTTGTAGTTTTTCGTAAATCTTAAGCCACTCATTTTTCTCTCAATGGGTTACCTTTGTCTTAAAATTAAATAATGAATGCATTAATTTTTCAAAAATACAAAAAGGCACTCAAAATGCATAAACTTTTCACATAAACAAACTTTCGCGCAACCAGCGAATGTCCTTCAGGGATTACACGAAATACGCAAATACTAAAATAAATAAAACAAAAATTTATGCAAAAAAAAAAACAAAAACAAATGAAAAAATATGCACTCGAGCAAGCTAAACTTTTTAATCGCGTTCTTGTGCCATTTGTAGTCGACAACAATTGGCCGTACAAAATTTACAAACTTTGAGTGCACTTATCAGCAAGCGTTCCCCAATCCGCAAGCGCGCGCGCACAGTTTCCTCCGGGCAGCAATGTGCGACAAACTCGCCAAATCGTTTGCCACAATTGCCAGCCACTTGAGTGTTCGATGTGGAGTAGCAATCGATTTTTACCGCACGCGCAACCATATTTACATGCAACAGTGGAGACGTGGCGGTGGGTGAGAGCGAGTGCGAGTGCGAGGAGCCCAGCGGCAGTGAGAGCACTTGACGCAACTTGTAAGTTGCAACTTATGCCAGCGACATTTAAACAGTTTCAAAAATTAAGCATTCAAATTGAATGCGAAAAAACGAGGCCACTCAAAACCACTTCAAAGAGGATGGGAGGGGATGCGGGAGCTGGGAGCTGGGAGCTGGGAGCTGGGAGCTGTGAAGTAGAGAGCGACGAATGGACTTTCCACAACGGGACGGCCATTGTGGCTGCCTGCAGCAAGTTATTATGACCACGATTGCCATGAAAGTTGCTCGGATGGGCGTTGCATGTTGCAACAACTGTAAGAGCGCGCTTACATTGTTGCTGCCACATACTATTATTAAATAAAAAATTCACAAGGATTACATTTTAAGCGCTTTTGTTGTTTTTACATACATGCATGCATACTTATGGTCGTTTTACTTTTGGTTATTGTATTTACAGCATAAAAGCATGAACATTAAGTTTTCGATTAATCGATAATTTGCAGTTGTGATTGCGCAGCATTGGCGCTTCTGGTTCACTTAAAGTTCATCATTGTCTTTCCTGATGCTCCCAGTTATTCTGCATTAATTAAGCCTGGATTCTGCATTGTTTCTTTAATGTTTGGGTTTTGTTAAGGTGGCCTTATTATCAAAATTCAATTATCATTAATATTTCACAGCTACCTTACTGCATTCAACCAGCATTCGGTGTTGATATTTTATCACCGCCTTAATGAGTGTAAACATATGTACACATGTACGTTAATACTTTGTTTTCACACACAGTAGCACTTTAAACCTTGTGACGTATCCTGAATTATACTTTACTGCTTCACCATTTTTCCCATGACTATTTTGGTGGTTTGACTTCAGTTTTCGAGTTACATATTCGCATTTGAAAATTAGCTACTACTTACTTGTACCAGAGCTTTTTTTTTTGCTAATTATGTCTTCTGCTTATTGTTTTAAATAGTTCGTTTTATATTTAAATAAACATTTTCAACATTTACGCCAAAGTTGCTTACCTCTATTGGAGAAATTACAAAGTTACAACTTTCAAAGGGCTAAAAAATCGCGTTGATTTTTGAGAATTTTGTTTGGTGACGGTTTTTTGCACTTTTTTCATATAAGTATGAATTTCTTATGAAAAAAGGCGAGAGACCGTCAACAACAAAATTTCGAATTATCAACGCAAGTTTTTGTAAATTGCGCTTGTTATATAAAAAAAACCCGAAAGAGTAGCCTCCAAAAAAAAAATTCTCAAAAATCAACGCGATTTTTTAAGATGAGAAGAGAATAATATTGAAAGTCAATTAAAATATAAGATTAAAAAATAATAACAATAACGGCCGCAAGCTCAATAAAATTGTTGAAAGTATTTATTGAGAGGCCAAAAATATCCAAAAACAAAAATATTTTATTATTGTTTACTCTGTGTAGAAAAGACGGGGTGAATTTTAGCATAATTTCGTTGGAGTCCTGAAAATAAACCTTAAACTTGTTTCACAATCTCGTCGCATCAAAAAACGTTATCAAGTCATCGGAATTTTTTTTTCTTTTTTTATGTATATTACCGAATATATTCAGGCTACGTTAGCCGTTTCGATAACTCTAATCGGAAAGACGATATCTCAGGCCTATCCCATACTTATTTAGTTTACTTCCGTTAAATGGATCTTGACGAAATTAACGGTACTCTTAAATTTTTATATGAGCATTGAACTCGGTTGTGTTTTTTTTTTTGCCTAAAAATTACAAATTTAAAGCTTTTCGCAACAGGTACCGTACAGGTAGCGTATTGCTTTTACTTACATATTCTTTTTATGTTTAACATCGCAAAGACTTTCACTTGCAACTAAATTCAAAAAGAAAGAAATACTTAACTTCCTATTGTTTTTAAACTAAAAGTAAATTTAATCGCCCAAGACTTTCAAAGCTTCAGGCCATATTTTCTATTTTGCTAAATACATATATTTACGCTTCATATAATATAATAATAAATAAGAAATAGGGTTAGAAGCTAACTCACTGCGTCCGTAAGCGCAGCAAGTGCTTTCATCAGCTTCACTGTGATTAAAGCCAGTTCCACTGTTAATGGTCTTAGCTATTAAACATAAAAAATAAAGCAAACATGTCAACAAGCCAAGAGTGAAAACATCGAATAACCATTCTCTAGGCGAACACTAACTAGAATAGAGTGAGAAAGTGAGAAAGACACAACAAATTTTAGCAAAGTAAGTTTAATTGCACACATGGCGATCAGGCCAAAAGAAGCGGCAACAATCGAAAGCAAACTGGTAACTATATCGAGCCCTAACCGCCAAAATAACGTAAGCGAGATTTTTTTCAAATTTTATTTTTTTTTATGCAGAAATATTCCTCGATTATCTAGATACATTTCTGCATCAAAAAGAAAATTTTGAAAAAAATGTCGCTTACGTTATTTTGGCGGTTAAGGCTCGATATATTCACATAGAATAAAATAATAAATATAATAACAACAAAGCAAAGTCAAACTCGTTTCGCCATAACAAATGGCAATACCTTGCTTCTGAGTCGATTTAAATTATTTAAATACTCACCGCATTAAACCGCCATGCATTTTGTTTTTTCTAAAAACCAGCTAATTACTAACCGATGCCGTGTATTTTTGGAATTTTGTATACAGCTTTTGGCCTACGCAATCAAACGCCATGAACAAATAGAATACATTCGAGTATGGGAGCATTCGAAGAGTAAATAAATTCGCTCTATCAACAGCTAATTCACAATTTTTACGCTTGCCAATTCATTTATTGCCTACCCTCCTCAAATTTAACAAAAAAAAAAAAACGAAAAAACCAAATCAAACACAAAATTATGCAAAACATTGGAAAATCAAAGCAAACAAAAAATTTCAGCAACAAACTCACGAAATGCAATAAATATTTACATATTCATACTTGTTTGTGCGCGCACTTACATGCACGAGTATGCAAGCGAAATACCAAGTTTTTATTTAAAATGAACATAGTAAATAATGTCTACTAATGGCAAAGGAAGGTGGTCTGTGGGGGCCAAGCAAATAAACGCAAGAATGCAAAATCAACCAAGTTCAGGTTTTTTTTGTTGCGTTTTGGTTTTCCTGCTTTTATAGCACGCGCCCAAAAGCGATTGCCGTGCGGCAGCAACAATAAATGCGGTAAATGGCATTAATCATAGACATATAATTAGGCATTAGTTTGAAATATCAGCCATCATAATACTTACTTAGCATTAACAATAATAAAGTAAAGTAAGTAAAGCCAAAGTCGCAGGCAAGTTATTCGTCCGTGGCAGCAATAGCAGCAAATGTAATGCAGCTGTGCGCATGCGTAAAGGCGCTGAAACATGTGTGTGTGTGTGTGTGCCCATTGGTACGTGCGGGTTTAGTTATTGCACTACTTTACATTGACGCTGAGTGCTGGGTGCTGAGTTGCTTGGAAATGTTATATATCTAACTGCGATGAGGAATGGAAATAATGCATTTTTTAAAGTATTAATCATATAAGTATTTATGTTTGTATGTAGGTACATATGTTCATGTGAAGTGGCAAATCGAAGTAAAATAACATAAAGGTGCATTGTTCCCTCGAAACCGCCAAAGCGTTCTCTTCTTTGTTCGTCGCCGTCGTTCATGTTTCTGCGGCCTAATAGAACGGACATGATAAGAGATTTTTCCGTAAAAACGTAAAGAACAAAATACAAACACATTTCCCGGGAACGTTCTTAAGAAGAACAGAATGAGAACGAAACTTTCTGAACGTTTTCAATGCGAACAAAATGAGGAACGAAATTATCGAGAACGAAAGTCTGGGGAACGTTCTGCTAGAGCACAAAACGAGAACAAAAGTTTTGAGAAATTAAATGGGCGTCTGCGTGTTGGGATGAAAAATCGTTTCAGTGAGAACCATAATTGTTAATTCCAAGCCAGATGAAAGCTGGATCATTTCAACTTCCAGTTCGTTTATCATTAGTTTGTAGTGTCCCTTTAAGGAACAATTTTTCATTTTCTGTACAAGAAAAGTTCGTGTCTTAAATCTTTCGTTGCCTCACCCATGGTAGCCTCATAATGAGGAACTTAGTTCCTGAAAATATTGGTGTAGTAATGCAGCGAAAGTTAGAGTCCAAAGTGGTAGAAAGCGGACTCTGCCTTGCGACTTTAATATTTCTTTAACCCATAGTAAGGAAGCCAAATCAGCTAATCGATAGACCTCCACAATATCCACATCAAGAGGCACTGCATACTTATTGATGTACATTAGGGTGGTCCAAAAAAAAGTAAAGTCGGAAATTTAATTCTGCGCTTAAAGTTTCCCATGTATTTTGTATGGTGAAAAAAAGACTTTTCGTAGAAATGGCATAGAATCCATGAAATTCAAAATTTTTCATTCTGAGAACTCTCCTTCTCTTCAGAAGACTTGAGAGAATAATGACCAATTGTTTATTTAAACATTTTTAGTTTTAACTACTTTTTAAGGGTCTCCGAAATATCCCCAAAAAAAATCAAATATACAAAAAGAAATATACAAAAGAAAAAAGAAAAATAGTTAAAATTAAAAAATGTTTAAATAAACAATTGGGCCGTATTCTCTGAAGTCCTCTGAAGAGAAGCAGAGTTTTCAGAATGAAAAATTTTGATTTTCATGGATTCTATGCTATTTCTTCGAAAAGTATTTTTTCCCCCATACAAAATACATGGGAAACTTTGAGCGCTTTGAGCGACCTCTAAATATATTTTGATTTTAAAATATAAAAAAAACAGGGGTATACTTTTTTTCGGTATAGAACAATCCTAAGGGGGTGAGAGCATTAAATTTCCGATTTTACTTTTCTCCCATACATTTTTGGACAACCCTAATGTACACACATATATTCATATTGAATCATGTGAAATTCCTCAACATTTCAAAAAAAAAAATAAAACAACAATCAACAGCAACCCGCGCAAAAAGAATTATTAAGCTCTTGAACGAAATACCTGTCTTGCAGACACCAAAAATAACAAAAAAAAACAACAGCTAAAGATTGCAATAACTTCCAGCAGATACAAATATTTTGAGATATTAAAGAGCATTAAAGGCAAGATTCAAAACAGCAGGAGCAGAGAGCGAAGCAAAGATCAACAAAATAGCAAAGTTAACGGCAGCTACCAAAGAACAACAAAAGCCGCTGCTTGCCAATAAAACGGCATTCCGGCAGCCAGAGCGACTCACGCGAAAAAAGCGTGCTAATAAGCGTAAAGACTGAGGCTGACGCGCCGTAACTGAAGCTGTGGTTGAGACAGCGGCAGTGCCGCCGGAGTCAAAGACGTCGACCGGTTGGCTCAAAAATTTAAATGCATTTTGTATAAAATTGTTGGGCACCCGTGCGGCGGGTTTAGTTCCTCACCGAATGTAAACGCAACTAGTCACAACCAAAGTGAACGGTACTTACGAACACACACACACACACTCGCACGAGTGATAGCTCGCGTTGGCGAATTGAAATTGAAACTAAGGCAACAACAAAGGCAGCAATCAAATATTTTATTAATTTATTAGTGAACGTAGCAGAAATCGAACGCGCGGCTTTGAAAAAAAAAAAAAACTCGAAAGCGTTTTAGAATAATTTTACGAGTAGACGCAGCGGCTAAGAGATCGTTAGCCATTTGTTTGTTGACGGTTGACAGTGGTTGGTGGTAATTGACTAGACTACGACCGCAGAACGGGAAAGAAAATAACAAGGAAAACCAGAAAATTACAAAAAAGCCGCGCCGCTGAAAGTGAATTCAAAGCTGGTTGAACTAAAAGAAAAAAAGATAAACCAGCAACGGCAAAAAACTGGTTGCGCATAAATTGAAAATTCATACGGTGCTGCGAGCCGAGCATACACGCGAGCGAGTTTCAAGAAACAAATCAATACCGCGCTAATCGCAGAAACGAAACGACGCGAATAACGACATTCCATCGAAAGGGAAAACATTCAAAAAAATATATACATATATAAGTAAAATAAAAATCGCAAAATTCCAAAAACCTCTAAAAAAAAAAACACGTGGATAAATATGCTAGCACTACACGCCTTAAGCGGATATAGGCTGCCCTGTGTGTTGGCGGTATTGCTAATTTTCAGCATGCCAGCCGCCCAAACAGCGCCAGCGGGTGAACCCACAGCGGCTGCGGAAGGATTAGCAGCTACGTTGGAGATAAGCAAACTTAGTGCGGAGTCCGCAAACAGCATAACCACTGACTTCTCCGTAGCAAACGTGGAGAACGCGCAGCCATATGCCACAACTGAGGTGGACACCGAAGCCGAGCAGGCGCCCACATCACTGCCCATGACGAGCGAGGAAATAGCGCTGGCCGAAGTGGCAGCGGTTGTGGCGGAGCTGACAACAGCGACAGCTGCCGATATTAAGGCGCAAGAGCAGGCATCAGATGAGGAGAGACAGTGGCTGGTGAGAAGGAGAGCTGAGGAAGCTAAGCGGCAAGCGATCGAACGCGAAATCGCTAGTGCCGTTGAAATGCTGGAAGAGGAGAAGGATAGCGGTGCTGTCTCAACACTTACGACTAGCTTTGCGGATGTAATTGGAACAACCACAATAGCACAGCCGACAACTGCCGCTCCAACAACTACCGTTGGTCCGGCAATATTGAATGAATTAGTGAGAGCGGCAGCCGCGGCGAATGAGATCTTGGCAGCTGCTTTAAATGCAGCGACAATGGCAGGCACAAATATCACCATCGCAACAACAACTGCGGTGGCTAGTGCAGATACAACAACAACAACAACGAAACCAGACAGAGCAACAAACACCGAATTGGCGATTGGTGATGGTCTGTTGGCGGTGAGTGACAGTGAAACGCTGCCGGAAGGCGAAGTCACCTGGCAGCCAAGCGAAATTGAGACAACAAGCATACCAAAAACAACAACAAAAAAAGCAATAATGAATATCGAGACGGCAGATGCTGCAACTACCACACCAATAACAACAATAGCATCGGAAACCACGCACAGCGAACCAACGCCCAACGCAAATATTTCAAATGAAATTAACGGTGATAATTTGTTGGATAAATCGTTGGAAAGTGAAGGTTGGCGCGAGGCAGTGACCAATAGCCCACAACAATTAGTAGTAACTGTAAGGCCAAAAGTGTCAGCGGAACCAACTACTACAACATTGGTCACTGAAGGCACTACCGAAACGCTAGAAGCTCAGAGCAACACAGAGACAGTTTCCTCTTTGGATTCAGCAGCGCTACTTGAACATTTCAATAAAAGCCCAGACAGCGAAGATACCAAGCATTCAATGCAATCAGTAGATCACGAGGGCGCAGAGTCCAAGAAAGTAATAACAACGAAAAAGGCTGAAGAATCAACCGAAACTACGCCACCCACAGCCGAAAATGAAGTCGAAGGAGAAACTAAAGACTTACCTATGGCAGGCTTAGCTACTGAAAATGCCCATCAGGTTGCGGAAACAGCAACAGATGCAGCGATTAACGATGAAGCAACGCAGAAAGCAACAAGTGATAAAAACGAACGAAAACATAGTTCAACAAGCGAACATACTCCGGTTGAGAACTCCATAAAAGCTGCAGAATTTGAAATTGCAAAAGTGGAGGAAGTGAAGCCAGCAAATTTGCCAGAAGAAAGTAACCAGCCGAACGCGGTAGCGAATGAGATAACAACAACACCAAACTCTCAAGCATATCTCACGCCAGATACTACAGATCCACTAGAGACGCTAATAGCAGTTGAAAGTGAAGCCCGCGCACCAAATAAATATCTTAACGCTGTACGCGAAGAAGTAGGAGAAGAGACTGTAGCAACAACAAATGCAATACCAGAAGCGATAACCACTGCCGAATACAATGCAGCTGAGGTGGCAGTAGATACTGCAACAACAACTCCCGAATCAACACTAGTAGAAGAAAAATTTGCAGCTGAGTCAACAACGAGTCCAGCAGTTGCTGTGACAACTATAACGCCAGAAGAAGACACCATTACAAAAGCCCCCATAGAGCAAAATGTGGCTAATGAAAGCCAAAAGGAAACCGAAAATGAGCCTAAAGCAATAATAACTACAAGTACAATAACAAATTCAGACGATGAAACAACGATCGCGATTTCGAACGGTGATTCCTTGGTAACAACAACTACAAGCAAAACAACAACAGAAGCGGCCGTAGTTGAAAAAGAGCTTACAAAGGACCAAATAATAGATGTTCAGGAAGGGTTAGCAAAAACAACTGGAACGATAACGAAAGACGAAGAGGCATCACAAACCTGGGCAAGAACAACAGAAAGTACAAGTGATCCTGAGGCAATAGTTTCGGTAACAGAACCTCCAGTAACCCATCTTGAAAAACGTGTTCAAGAAACTATTGTGCCCGCTACCGAATCTGTCCACAGCTCAACAGATGTGCCGCTGGCGGCGTTTACAACAATACCATACTCGATAGAGAAGCTCTTGCACGCCGAGACAACCACCGAAAAAGGTGATTTGGGAACAATTTCGTCTGGTGGCAGCACAGAAAAGGCACGGGAATCAACGACCTTGAGTAGTAATACAGCAGAAAATGCACCTTCTAAGACCAGTGATTTACCAGAAACGTCTGCGGTTGAAAGTGAGAGTATACTTTCAGAAACAACGGCGGCAACAAAAGTTGCCGAGCTGCCGGAAAGCACAACGGCAGCAGGAGAGGAAATTGCGGCAGTCGCAGAAACAGGCTTACCAGCAACAACTACAACAAAAATAGAAACGGAAACGCTTGCTCCAACTGAGCAGCTAGAAGCAGAGCTAGGAACTACAGAGGGAGCAGCACTAGCAGAGCAGCCTCTGTACAGGCGCACTTTGGACGCGCAGCGACATGGAGGGAGCGAGTACGCCAGCGCAACGGAACTAACAAATGTCGTGACGGTAGCAGTCGCTGAAACAACTGAAGCACCAACAACAACAACAGCAACAGTAGGCGCAACGGAAGTAGGAACAACTATCGCAGCAATAACAACAACAACAGCAGGCGCAGGTGCTACAAGTGCAGCCGCGGGATCAACTTTTGCTGTTGCAACAACAAATGCTTCTGAATCTGATACTACAACAACAACAACAAAAATATCTGAGCCAGAAACTACAACAACCACAACGACAACGACAACAACGCCTGCTCCAGAAACAACAACAACAACGGCTGAACCACAAACTACAACAACCACAACGACAACGACAACGACAACAGCGCCTGCGCCAGAAACTACAACAACAACAACGCCTGCGCCAGAAACAACAACGCCTGCGCCAGAAACTACAACAACAACAACCACCACCTTGTCGCCAATGAGTCTAATCATTGCCGAGCATGAAGCGCGATCCCTCGAGCGAACCCCACCGCGCGTCAGTCGCATTGTCAGCGACGATGGCGTCGAAGTGCTATCCGGTTACTCGATTGTGCATCACATGCATGCGGCAGCCATGGCGGCGTTAGCTGCGGCAGCTGCGTAGGTACGCCAAACATGGAAAGACTGATCCAGGCTGGATTTAGGTTGTCGGCAGTTTAATTTGTTTTTTTTTTTTTACCCATCAAGCTGTTAGTAATCAGCCGAAGCAGGACAATTCGAAAATAGCCAATATTCACAAAAGTACACATGCATCGCTACAGTGTGATTCATTGCCATAGTAACAACAACAACAACAGTCAAAGCGGATTTCGCTAAAACCTGTGGTGCTACATTCATATTTTTTATGCTAAGTAAACGAAATTCAAAAAAAATTTTATTTAAGATGTTTTTCATGCAAAATGTGATACCCCAAAAAAAAAATTGCATGCTATACTCGTACATACATACATATATAATTACTGAAATACATAAAAGCATTTTTTTTTTGTTTTGTCAAAGCATAAAAGCAAATAAATATCCCAAGCAATCAATGAGGCAGTAGGAGCAGTTGCCATTGTTGTTGATTTTAAAACGCAAAGAAAAAGATGACCAAAAAAGAAGAAGAACGAGCAACAACAACAGCTTCAATGGCAGTTGCTAAAATGAAAAAGGAAGTGTCTACACAAGAAACTAGTTTGCTTCCATAAATTATTGATAATATTACTAAAATAAAAGATTTAAAATAAAAATAATACAAAAATGTGTTTGTATTTATGCTTTTGGAATGTAGCGGGTCCGGGAGATGATACAAATAGCTAAAATTAAAACTGAAGCGACTAAAGAGCAAAACGAAATAAAAGCATGCCGATGCTAAGCGAGTTGGTGATTAATTTTCTGTTGCTGAGATTCATTTGAATTAATCGGTTTTATTTGTAATTCAAATTCGTATAAATATTTTTCACTATGCCTTAACTTAACTTAAACCGGTATCGCATCAATCGCAAATAAATACGCAAGCTCTCTTCTTCTCCCTTTAATCAAATTCACTTGTGATATAATACATATTTACTTTTTTTTTAACGGCATTTAACCCTTTTGCATAATTTCAATTTCATCTTCTTTCAAAACCTATTTTGCGAACACGTTATGAGCCATCGTTTATTGAACCACAAGCATGCTGTTAAATGCAATTTAAATACTATGAGCTTGCGCAAGTCAGCCCCAGTAGGAAAATCTAGATTGGTTTTTTTTTTGGAATATTGTGGCACTTGGATTTTTGGCCTATCTATTTGTAAATAAAAAGTAATCGAGTTTTCAAGTGTGAAACGCGATTGAGAAAGAGTTTAGTTACACTATACTGCAAAATCAATTTTTTTTCTACAACTGGTCGATGGGCGGTTTTGCAAAAACATCGACGATATGATCTTATAAAGCATAGAGCTCATACTGATGGTGTCGCTGTAATCACAATGGATGAAGTGAAAGATCAGAATCCACTGAGGATCCTGAGTGAGATGTGATATTATCCTAAATATCAGCAGTAACCAGGGACGAGAACCAGTTTTTAACCGAACCGATTTTGAACTGGCTTGACCGCTTTTTTATTCCAATTAACTGGACCATTAACCGAATCGAAATTTTCCACAAATGTTTGTTCCGAACCGAAAACCGAACCATTTTTTTTACAAAAGTACACATATATATGTATCTTTTTTATTTTTTGTGGACTTATATGTTCGTTGTATGAAGATTTTATCTGAGAATACCGATGAGAAACTCTCCAGCAAAATCCCAAATCGCATTTTATTCTGACTTTCCAAAAAACCAACCTTTTTTCAGAGAGCTAATGGATTAAGATGTTCTACAAAATTATTCGTCGAGATATTCTCTTACATATACATGAATTCTAACCCTTTTTTCCACTAAAAAGATGCATACGAAAAATTACAAACTTAAAATGGTCATAAAAAAATACTTGAGAATGCAAAAATATTTGGAGGTTATAATATATCCTGCTTCACAGTATTACCCACATACTTTTCCTTTATTTGAGAAACTTATCAAAGTTCCTTTATTATTATTTTTTTGTTTGATTTCCTGTTGGGATCTCTTTACCCATCATCTTGCAAGCAGTTTGACTTGTTACCCGATCGATCGGCTTGTATCTAGTTACTGACACATTTACGAACATTAATTTTTATTAAAATCTGTAAACATAATTAACTTAATATTGTTAACAATAAAGCGAAGTTTCGATATCATCGATGATCAGGCATCACCACACCGAGACCATAAATGAATTGGCCAGCGGGGGAACGACGACCGCAAAGTGGCAAAAGTGAGTAATGAATGCTTGAGCATGAAAATTCGGCGTTGGTAATGATTATTGGCCATTGTTTTCAATGTTGGCAGGTGTATAAAACTAAATGCAGCAGCTTAGAGTGGCAATGGACGAGCGCCACAATTTCGAATAAATGTACATAATTCCAAGAAATGTTGCAAAACACCTAGAAAAAAAAATTGATCCAAATGTGATGAGAAATTTTAGATAAAAAAAAAATTGCATACAACTTCAAATTTGACCATACGTATTCAGGTACTTCGTTCCCTTTCCCTTGAAGCCAGCGATTTTCCTGCGTTTTTGTTTTTTCTTCGTACACATAAAAACATATGAATGTATGTATGTATGTATGCATATGTTTAAATAAATCGCGATTGCCGTTTTATTGAACACACAAAATTTATTTTCGTATAAATATTGCCAAGCACGCCAACAACACCAGCAACAGCAAACACCCCTGAGTGTATTAACGCTTTTGAATTTTTTACCAGCTAAGCTAAGCGGCTGACTAAGCGACTTGCAAAATCCCAACGCACTGACCAAACACAAAGCAAAAGTGTTTATCAATGATTATCACGTCCATGGAATGCGAGCGCCTTGTAGCGCATTGTAAAGTGTTTTTGCCCAGCAAGGCATCGTAAGTAATGCAATTTTTGCTCCCCGCCTGCGTTCACCCATCGATAGGAGCGGAGCGTAGCCCTTGAAATTTGGTAATGAGTAGCATTTTGCATTTTGAACTTGGACGCTAGCATTTTTATTTATTTCCATTTTTTTTTTTAACTTTTTGTTGTTTTTGTTGGTCAGTTGCCACGGCTATAAGCAAATCGTGCTTTGGTTTTTTTTAAAACCGACTTCGAGCCGCAGTTTCCCAAATGCCTCAAATGGCACACTAACAACCTATTTTCGAGAATTTCTATTAATCATTCCCTCCAGGGATTTTTTGCTGTGAGAAATTTTCGCCGCAAGCCGAACTGGCGAACACAAAATTCCATCAATTGACCGAGATGCGGAACTGCTTTGCGCTCTTTATGCGTTCAATTTTGTTTACCTTCATTTATGAAATAAATATTTTTGCAACTTTAGTTGCTTTCATTTTAAATCATTTTTTTTTTTTATTTTCTAGTAACGTCCGCTTTTGCGCAAACGTGTACATATTTTCGCACTTTCGTTATGGCCAAGTAGATATTTTACTTTAAATAAATTTGTGTGTGCGCATAAAATTTGCAAAAACAAAACTGCTAAGACAGTTCAAATTACATATGTAAGTGCTTTATAAGTGAATGTAAGTACTTTTGTTTTTTTTATTACTGTTATTTGGAGGGTCATATATACATACACATGTACATATGTATTTATGTATATGTAAATTTGTGGCCAATTATTCTAGGCCCTTTAAACTGACTTATTTAAGTGTTCCGGATAAATTGTTATTTATTTAAACAATCCATGAAAGCAACATTATTTTATACATACACATCTACTATCGAATAAGCAACAAATACAGCCAATAAACCGCATTCATAGCTGCTTTGTAAAATCAGCGCACACCGGTAGTAATCTTTGGATTCAATTAATGCTCTTAGTTAAAAGCAAGAGAACCGCCTGATAAGCTAAAACTGGTAAAAATTTGCAAATAGAAAGCTTAAGTTCAAGCTGAACTTAGAAATCTTTAAAAATGTATATTGGAAGAGCATACTTTCAGGCGAAATGTAAATCAATCTTAGCTCAACCGCAACCCAACTCGCTGATTGTTTGTGTTTGCTATTGTAAGCAGTGTTGCCAGAAGTCAAGATTTATTTTCCAAAAATTTACACTCTTAGGGCAAGTTTCAGATGAAAATTTAAATGGCACTTAAGTTTAATTTTGGAGTGTTAATTAAATGCCAAAACAAACAAATGCAACAACAATTTCAAGGAACAAGCACCAGTATTGCCACTTGTTTCACATATCCTCCAGCGTCAACTAGCGTTTTTCCTATTATCCTATAAAGAGGCAAGATACGCAAGGAATAATTCCCGGAAATCAGACGGAAACCTATCCAATAGTTTTTGCCCCAATTTTGAACAACGGAGATGACTATTATTGTATACACAAGATTGGTTAAAAATATCGTTTTTTTTTAAATCCCCTATGAAATTTTTTTATAAAGAGTAAAAAATCCTTCACAAAATTTATCGGACAAATATGTATATGGAATTTATTGAATAAATGCCTAACGACAAAAATTTCAAGAAATAATATCCTATCTCTTTTGCATCCCATGCAAAAGTGCCTTTGCCGAAAGAGCTTTTTCGATCATGAATGCAAATTGCATTGTTAATAGAGATCGGTGTTAGTAATAAATTTAAATGTGCTACAGTACTGTGCCGAATTTTACAATTATATTAAAAACAACAGGAAATCAATTAAAGCGGAGAAAAGCATAGAAAAGTACTCGTTTAGAAATTAAATTTTGTTAGTTACTTATTAAAATATGTAACAGATAAAATTTACGTATGTACCTATGTTTGTTTTTTTTACTTCATTGAAATGTTTTTGTGCAATTCATAGAATGGCTTTCTGTTTTTTTTTTTATTATTAAATTAATTTATTAAAATTCAAACAAGGCTTTTATCCTAATTCTTTCGACGTCTTCCTACAAAATCCTCCTTAAAATTCGTGTTTTTCTCCCTTAGCCGTTTCAAAAGTTGGCAAACCTATACAGAAGTCAAGTTTTATAATCAAAGGCAACCGCTTACGCATTTGCAAAGTGTTTGTCCGAGCTTCTACTCCAATTTGTGTGTAGTTACACAAATTTATGGACGTACAGTTTTACGCCGCCTCCAAACGGCAAATGTAATTAAGAGATGATTTAAAAAATCAAGCAAAATAATTGAAAATTGGCATTTTATGCTCGTAGCATTCCGAAGAACGCAGTCGCTCTTTAGCCAGGATTGAAATTTTTATATCGAAATACTTTTTTTATTAAATTTAAGTTCTTATTCTTGAGCATTTACTTGTATGTATTGAAAATATAGCTATATGTATATGTGCGTGTTCATTTACTTAGGCCGTCTAACCCAATTTCGTCGAGTCAAACAACAATTGGAGATGTGATTAGAACAACAAACATCGTAAAAGCGCCAAGATGATCTTCAATTTATGATGGCGATCATTTTACTTTGGCAAGTCAATTAAAAATATCCGATTATTCCAGTTTGACAACTTAATTGCAATCTGCTAATTTCGAATGCATTTTGTGCTGTCGGAGTCGTGGTGCTACTGTGGATATAAAAATGCAGCAATCCCAGAGGCATCGCATACGCAGTCCAACATTTCACTTAGCAGCAACATGAAGTTCTTCGCCTTCTTTTTCGTTCTAATCGTCGCCTTGGCTATGGTGCAAGGACGTCCTAATAGCGGGGCTGCTGTCGCTTCAGCTACGAGTACCGCCAACGCACAAGCGAACGGTGGGCAAGCGTTAGCTCAGGCAGGTGCAACTGCCAACGCTGAAGCCGGTCCCTTTGGTTCTGCCAGCGCTGTCGCCAACTCCAACGCCGTCGCAAATGCTTAAAAAATTAAAAAAAGTTATTTGAAAAAAAAAATGAGTAAAGTGTTTTCTTTTTCCCTTTATAAAAAAAAAAAATGAAGGTTAGGGTTTCTAGCTGATTGTTTATGTAAATCCTTGGGAAACAGTAACCATGTTGAATTTTTAAGGAGCGGTAGTTAATTCTGTGCTAAGCTTCCTCCTCAAATCTTCCTTATCTAATATTGATAGCTCATGTTACTCCAGAAATTCGGCGCATAAATTCTTGGATGCGCTGATTTAAAAAAGGGAACTTTGCTTTTAGAAAGGCTTCACCAATTAATTTTAAAAATTTTCAGAGTGTTGGGATTTAAAATGACATATCTTTCGAACAAAATTGTGTCTTTTTTAAATTTTAACAGGCTGGTAAATTTAAAAAAAAAAAAACAAACACAAATATAACAAATAAAAAATTATAAGTTCAGGCGAAACGGGTTTCATCTTTCTGTAAACTGCATTACAAGCAAAGGATTTTTTCCCTTATTTCAACCTTTTCGATAATATACTCAAATAGACTTAATGAAATAATTGAAGCGAGTTTGGGAGAAATCGATAACGCGCTAACATACCCAGCAAACACAGTCTCTAACGTTAGAGAAATTTGGATTTCTACA
>NW_023458560.1:78270611-78287958 GCF_013731165.1 Rhagoletis pomonella | reverse complement strand
TCAAAAATAATAAATTAATAACACCTTTCCTTTTAAACATTGGTAGCGTTCGATTCGAAGCGTTGATTAGCCTATAAATTCACGCTACCCTTAAAAAGGTAGTTGAACTATCACAAAAAAAGCGCTAAAATATTTAGGGTATTCACAAGATGTCGTAAGCGTCGTTATGTTCTAAAGTCGAAAAAGGGCAGGGTATAATAAGAGCTAATTTTATATATATATTTTGTAGCCATTTCAAAAAAATTTGGTGTAGATACAAATTGCCTTAAAACATTTTAACCGCTATTTTACGTTGAAAACTTTTACGACGCTTAAGACGACCTGTGAATACCCTAAATATTTTTTTTTCTTTCGATTTTACTGTTCAGTTTTCAATTGAAAGTAAATAAATCATATAGGCGTTTCCAGCACAAAGTCTGCCGCAAAAAAAAACTACAAGTCGTATATCTAAGTTAATTATAGGCCGATTTGACTTATTTTTGTAATATATACCTACTGGTTATGTAAGCAGAAATATTTTTGCCAGGGTCGAGATATTTTGAAAACCCATATTATTTGGCATGTTTAGTTGAATCGTAATAAGACATATACTACGTTTATACGGAAGCTATTTGCAAATAAAAATAATTTGCTGATATTGTATCAGGAGTGGAATTCTGTAAGAATATCGAGAGCCGCAAAGAAGCAACTCGATCGCTTCATCCGCGATAGGTGTGGCGAAAAAAATTTCAATTTCTTTCAAGCGATTTTGAGCACTTACTAGGAAAGTATTTCAGGAATTTAGATTTTTTCCTTGGTACCCTAAGAAAACAGCTCAATCAGTTTTATTTTTCAAGATGTTAAGTTTTGACGGGTGTCTAAGGGATAAGGATTTGCCTATTCGTGTGGTGTGATCCATAATAATAATAATAATAGATTGGCGCTTACACATATGTTAGTGTTTGGCCGAGCTTCTCCTCCGATTTGTGGCGTGCGCCTTGATGTTGTCACACAAAGCGGAGGGACCTACAGTTTTACGCCGACTCCGAACGGCGATTGTATTTTTATGAGAAGCTGTTTTTCATGGCAGAAATACACTCGGAGATTTGCCATTGCCTGCCGAGGGACGACCGCTGTTAATAATAATAGCTTCCCTAATACAGTAGGCACATCTCCCGTGAAGCTCCGGTATACCCATACCTAAAGAGTAATAAGTCAATGTTTTATATTTCCTACAATATTTAAAAGTTCATTTAAATTTTTGAAACTTCTCAAGGCTATGCTTCGAGCTCTGTAAAAGGTTTATAAACTATGTAATACTGAAAAAGCTCTTGCCGACACCGACCCCAGCACTATATTATTACCTCCAGTATAAGCATAAGTATGTATGCATGGAATACTCAGATAACCCTAACCTTTGTTAGGTGGACGGCTATTCACTGAAGTCATGACCCTCATGAGCCGACATCCACCCCAGCCCTGTATTCTAGTCTCCGGAACGTTTAGTACATAATTATGTAAGTCTACAGAGTCTACAGCGAAAAACTTTGGCTGTGCGGCATAATGCGACTGAATCTCCTCTAAAGCATTTTTTGTCACAGATTTATTCTTCATAAGCCACTACTTTGTCCCCAGGATATGTATATATGCATCAATGGATCCAGTTTGAGGACGCGCCTACCTACCCTTTGTAAGCTTGTGTCATAAAAAAAGTAAAAAAAGTAGTGTTGGGAAATAGCGAATACTTTTGATGATCGAGTTATTTGGTATCGATACTTTTAAGGATCAGTTATTTTTTATAGTACTGAGCACTTTCATCAATATAAGCATGTTGGTAGCATTTCAATGCTTAGAATAGAAATCTAAGAAGCTGGCAGCATTTGATTCAAATTAATTTACTAATCCCAAATTACGTCAAATGAATGCCGGGCTGTAAATGTAAATAAAACTCAGTTCTTTTAAGTATCTATTTGACACCTAATACTGAGTACTTTGAATCGATGCTGAGTACATGTATCAAAGTAATGATTGGAACAGAGTGTTTTTGAGTACTGAGTACTTTTGATTTCTATTGCAAGTGCTGAGTTCTTTGAAGTCGATACTTTTGGTACAGTCAATCCTTTTGAGAATCGAGTTAAAAGTAACAACAGGAAGGCAATTTTTTATTCGTTTTCCTTTGAGACATATCCCGTGTTTACTTAATCTACACCACTTTACGTACAAATTTTGGATGTGTAATGTATTCACTTTTATTTTATTTTTATTTTTTTTAATTTTCTCTCCTTTACTTTTTCGATTATCCATATCATTTACTTATCTACACAATATAAATTAATTTAATCCTAAGGCTGCGTTGTTTGCCAGTCAAATAAATGATGTGAGTGAGTATACGAATAAAGTAGTCCGTATCGTGATGAGTTTCGATGAATTTCGCTTGCTATTAGAATTCACAAATCTATTTGCCAAAGCTATTGGCGCTAGCATCGGCGTTTGCAGCCGCATTGGATCCACCAAAACCATTAGAAAATGAATTCGCCTTAGCGTTTGCATTAGCTACAGAAGAGCCACCACCAAATCCACTGGCGTTGGCATCGGCATTAGCGTTGGCTGAACTGGAACCGCCACCAAATGCGGGACTATTTCCTCCTTGACCAAAACCGGGTTTTCCACCAAAGCCGCCACCAAATCCGGGGTTTCCACCGAAACCGCCACCGAATCCGGGATTTCCGCCGTTGAAACCAGGATTTCTATTGAAACCGCCGCCGTGATTTCCGCCAAATCCCGGGTTACCACCGAATCCAGAGTTGCCACCGAAGCCAGGGTTACCACCGAATCCAGAGTTACCACCGAAGCCAGGGTTACCACCAAAGCCAGGGTTACCACCGAAGCCAGGGTTACCACCAAATCCTCCACCTGCTGCGCCAGCATTAGCGTTGGCGTTGGCGCCGGCTTGGGAGCCACCATATTGCTGTGGCCTAGCACAGCAAACGGCGAACAATGCGGAGAGTACTACGAACAGCTTCATTATAACGGTGAAGTTTCTAACGTATTTTGGAAACTTCTAATACGAACCACTAAGCGTTGATAACAAAACTAGCAAATGTTTGGCCCAAGCCGGCGTTTTTATAGCAAAAGTCAGCGAACTGCTACGAGTTTTCGGTGATCTTAGACAGGTTATCTCGAGGGATAGTACCCAGTGTGTGTGTGTGCTTTCAGTGCGAGGTGTGTGTGTGTGTACATAAATTTGTATGTATATGAATATTTGCCTGGATGATTACATTTGAAGCTCAGATCAATTCACATGCGTGTGCGAAATCTAAATGAGAAGTATATTATGGAGGCAAATAAACCAGAAAATATAAAACCAGATACTTATGTATATTTTTTAAACTTATTTATGGAGATGATTATACTTGCAGAGTTGACCAAATAGAAATTTATTTTCTTAAGAGATCACGACAAAATAATAAGAGGAAAGGAATTAAACCAAAACCAATTCATTTCGTTATATATTTAGACTGTGTGGATGTATTTGTACACGTACTACATTTGTATGAATGGGAGCATCATCAACGGCAAACATAAATGGTTGTTTATCTAAATAAATAAAAAACATCCAACCAGAGACGTGCGCGCGGCGGGGATGTTTTGTGGGTTCGAATGACGAATATTTTTGAACCTGAAAGTTGAAATACCAGGTTGACCGAGCTTTGCCCGGAGTGCAATTTGGTTTTCAAGATTTGGATAGCTTTAAAAAATATTTTGGAAATAAAAAAAATTAATTTCGATATCTATTAAGTAAATTTCTTACTCCAAAATTTTGGTGGCAAACCTATTCTGAAATACGCTAGAATGAATGGTACATATCTCGAACGTATATGTACTGTGTATACACAAAAAAATGCTGATTGAAAATAACAGAATAAAAATTTTCATCACTTAGAAGTGTGACAACCCTGGAAATGGATGGAAAATATTTTCCGACCAAAGTTCTCAACAACACCTCTCCTTTGATATCCATATTGTGATGTTTTGGATAAATTGTTCAGAATTGAAAATAAGTGGCAACTTTACACTATTATCCTAAGGAATAATATTTTGTAAACAGGAAAAGCATTGTTTAAGAACCCTCTCTAGGTACCTATGAATAGTAATATTTTACCCTTTTTGCTAAACAAAAAATTTAATAAATATGCGACTCAAAATAGTTGGCAACCCTATTAAAAATATTTTTGAATAAAGGATCTTTAAATTACCTTCCTTTTGATACCCATTTCATGATGTTTTAATAAATGTTTAACTAATTTCGAATAGGTGGCAACCTTATACAAGTCAAAATATTATCTGTGTACAAAATTTCATCAAATTTAGTGCTATTTCGCAAAGCAGAATTCTTTTCTTCCCCTTTCTATTTTCTAAAAGTAGGATGGCAAATGAATTATTTTGGAAGTTTTTAGTTTTTTACAAGAAGCTCAGTACTTTTGAAACAAGTATTTAATATACATATGTAACTTGTAAAAACGGATTTCATTTAAAAATAAATTTGTCATAAAGAAATAAATAGTCCAGTACAGGTGTTAAGTTCTAGGAAAGCATTTATGTTGGTGTGTTAACTGGCATTGAGAAATCCCCGGTGGCAGTGAGTTTGTTTGAAAACAAAATAATTGTACTTGTAGTACTACACATGCGCTCTCATACATAGATATGTAAATTTGTTTTGCGTTTTCGCACAATAAATGCAAACAGTGAAATTCACTTCTAAATATGATGCATCTAAGTATGACTAACAGATTTTATTTAACGTGTACGTACTTTGTTACATTTTTATAAATATTTTGCATTTAAAATGTACCGGTACTATTGGAGAACAATTGAGGTGGTTGGAATCATACGGGTCTAAGTGACACTTTTTGAAAATATAAGTTATACCCATATTTGTATAGTTAAATATAATATTTATTTGGTGACAAAGAGTAAACATTCTTTGACTTAGTTAATTAACCTGCATTCATTTAGGCAAGAATCAGTTCAAATGAATATACCCAGAACTTGCAATAAGAAATCAACTTTAACTTTAATTATCTTAAAACAATCAGACCTACTTAGATCCTTTTGATTCTAACCGCTACAATTAGTACCGACTCATCCACTACGGGTATAATTGGAGAGCAGTTAGTTCCCGACTCATCTCTAACGGGTACGAGTAACGATTCAATGATATATATACCACTTATTCAACGAAATTTCATGCGCGACGTTGGCGACGAGAGTATTCGAATCGCAGCTGAAGCAAGTTTTTATTTTTTAAAAGCGACTACACTCTAAAAAGAGCTAGTCGCTCGCTAAAACGTAGGTTACTGATTTCCTACCTTATTATTCACGAAATTACATGCTCGATTATTCAACGAATAGTTTGTTCAAATTTCGGACTTTTTAGAGTGTAATATAGCTGCTGTGGTGTGCGTAAATATACTACGAAAGTGTGTACAAGCTACAAAATACACATCTGCTGTTTGATTTCACCCGTAGAATTGCATAAAGCAGCTAACAAAAAGGATTTTTACACACGAAAATGTGTAAACGAGAAAATTACATATGCATCGTGTAAATTTACCAAAAAGTTTTAAAAATAAACAAAAGTATACTCGATTTATAGTCGCATTTTTAAACAAATTTTTTAGAGTGTAGTCACTTTTTATACTTATTCGGGTATAAAGGGGATCAATTATTCTCTGCATAGGACATGCTCGAACAAAAGGGATCACTTAATTTTATATCGATGCCTGAGTTGAAGATCGACTTATCTCGGCAGCCAGTTCGAAAAAGCCCTATCTCAGAATACTTTTCAAGAACGCCCTATTTCACGATTTTTTTTTTTTAAACACCTCATCTCATTTTCAATGTATTTTCATTTGAGATAGGGCGTCTTCGAATCGAGTTCTGAGATAGGGCATTCTTCAACAAATCCTGAGATAGGGTGTTTTTCAATAAAATTCTGAAATAGGGGCTTCTTCAATCAAATTCTGAAGCAGGGCGTTCTTGAAAAGTTTTCTGAGGTAGGGCTGCCGAGATAGGTCGATCTTCCACTCAGGTGACGATATAAAAAGATCAAAAATGGTATTACACTTAAGGAGTGAGGTTCTCATAGAGACCACTTGTCATCAAATCAGTATGCGGTTACAATCCTGGGGAACATAATTATGGCGACAAATGGATTTTATATCCCAATTTTTCAACCTCCATCCATTGGACGGATTTATTTGTTTGCCCTCTAATAGGGTAAAGTATCCAAGCTTAATTCATGATAGCAAGTTTTATTGCAAGTCGAACTTCGGGAAAAGGTAAACAGGGCGTTGATTGCCTTGTATTGCTATAGAGAAGCCATTGATGTTATTATCATATTTTGTTCTCGTGTGGTAAATCGCATTGGACAAGGCCGCCATTATTAAGCAACTGGAGGGAATGCAAAGATCTGCCTAAATTTGAATCACTGGGGTACTTCCGAGCAGGAAAAGCTGCGGCTACACGCGCTGAATTAGGACAAGAATTTCAAATTCGCACATACATACATAGCTGTGGTGAGTGCCGTTGCCCTTCCTTATAATTTACTGTTTTTGTTAGAGCATTTTCATCCTTATATTTGCCTAGGACATTGTCTTTTTTCTGAATATGCTATTCTCCATGTACATAGGCGGCACTGTTGATGGAGATCGCTGATTGTGCATTTTTTACACAATTAGAAAAAAAAAATTTACCAAAAACCCGCAGCGTTTCGTTAAAAACATAGAAAAAAATGCAAAACTTTTAATTTTCACTTTTTATTTATTTCTTTACTTCAACATTTTTTTACCTTAAAATTTATACATAAATCACATTAGGTTAGATAATTGTGGGCAGTTCGACATGAGTGATGTGTGTTGCACTAAAATTTTAGCAAATTATTTTCTACCATAAGTTAATTGGCCGGCGCTAGCATTAGCACTGGAAGAGGCACTCGCATTGCCACCACCGGCTTTGGCATTCGCACTAGAACTAGCGTTTGCTGAAGCACCACCCGCTCCACCACCACCACCAGCACTCGCATTTGCATTGGCGATGGCATTAGAGCTAGCGCCACCACCATTGTAGCCATCTGGACCTGCAGAAATCCCTCCTCCGCCATTGTAGATACCTGGACCTGGAGGGAAGCCTCCTCCATTTTGGATACCGGCGCCTCCATTGCCACCTGGCCTGCCGGGGAAGCCTGAGCCGCCGTGACCGCCGTGACCGCCGTGACCACCGTGTCCGCCATGACCGCCACGTCCGCCAGGACCTCCGTGTCCGCCATCTCCTCCGTATCCGCCTCCTATAAAGCCAGGTCCTCCGGGACCACGACCAGGTGGACCATATTGACCGCCTTCGGCATTGGCAGTAGCTCCAGCATTAGCATCGGCGGCACCGCCATATCCTTGAGGGCGAGCGTACGCTACTGCCACGATAGCAAAAAGTAAAACGAACAACTTCATTGAATTTCGATTTCGACTTGGATGCTGGTTGAAAAGATATATGTAGATAGATAGAACTAACTGCACCTGCACAACAAAACTAACATCCCACCTGCGAGCGACAGCGATTTTATAGCAAACGAGCGGGATCAAAATCTGTTTGTTGGTTGCGAGTGAGAGAAACAGGGGGCAAGAGGCTGGCGCCAGCGAAATTGTTAGCTGCAAAATTAAAATTGGCTAAGAAGCTTGTTTTTTAGTGGGCCAGCTGTCGGAGAGTGCGAAATGCACGGATGCTGTAAAGTGTGTAAGAGTGTGTGTGTGTGTGGAGAATTGACAAAAAAATGCAAGTCAAATGGGTGAGCTATTCTTAATTTCGCCAGAACGCCAAAGCCATTCGAGTAGAAGAAGAAATAATTCTCCAAATTAATTAGTAAAGCACTTAAACATGTGTATACACATACATACGCACATACTTATATGTATATGTGTGCATATGCTTGCCCAAACATTAGAGCCGAACGAAAAAAGTTTGACCAAACAGTGTCCTATTTGAAAACTTGATTACGTTGATGGTGTCTCGTGACAATACGAAACTTTTTATTCTGGACCAAACTAGAATTCGGCAAACATTTTTCTTTGAACATTTGTGAAAAAGCGCTGCCGGTTTTGGCGAAAAATTTTGATTATTTTGAATATTTATCGCTGTATGTGAAGGTCAAGTTATACGATTCTGGATACTCAAAACTTGTGTTGTTGTTTTTGGGGAGTGATGCTGGAGTGACAGTCATTGGCTATATATACATCTGGGTCGTTCCGGATACGTAAATAGATCCGACTGTCGTGGGAACGCTTTTGGCGTTTGCTTAGATTTTTCCCTCGCCTAATCTTTTAATGTTAAAGTAAGTATTTTTTAAACGAATTCTTGTATGTTAGGCATATGAAGAAAATCGAATACATACAATACAAGAAAACACACTCTTATTAAAAGTTCAATCCCTACGAGTAGCTTCCGATAGATGCTCGAATCCCGTTTAGTTGCCTTCGAATGTAGTTTATCCCCTTCCCATATTCGTAAATTTCATACCCACTGCTTTGAATGGAAACGCCAAATGGTCGAAAATTAGGGAATTGTGTTCTACAGCAACTAACCGGACGAAGATCCGCAAAAAATTTAATTTTTCGGCAGATAAGATAGCCAGTTGGAAAACGCCCTATCTCAAAGCATGTTTCAATAACATCCTATTTCAAATTTCGGCTGAATAACGCTCTATTCTAGAGCTTAATTGAAAAATGCCCTATCTCAGAATTTGGTTCAAAAACGCCCCATCTCAGCACATTTTCAATGTATTTTCGTTTGATATAGGGCGCTTTTGAACCGAATTCTGATATAGGACTGGCTGCCGAGTCAGTTTGATCTTCCATTCAGCCATCGGTATATACGTAGGTATGTATTTTAGTTGTTATTTGCTTATGCACAACCAGGATGCAATGATGACATATTTATTTTTTGATACCATTTTATTTTCGTTTGCGCGTTACGTGCGCAAAGCAGTGTTGCTTACCTTTTTCGAATATTTCCGAAGGTTCAATCGAAAGAACGTTTCGAGTAAAGGCCCTGATATTGTGTTTTTTATTTTTTTTTTTAATATATTTGTAATCACCTAACTTACTTTTGTTCCGAATTTGAGCTAAGCTGGATTATTTCGTTAAATTTTTCCATTTCCAGGTACTCGTCACAGAAGCTTTGAAAAATCGGTAGCTGTTTTCTATTTTTGTCATGTGAAATGACCCGGTCTAATGCGCACGGACTCACCTATAAGGCTGACAAAGCTGCTTCAACAAGTTATCTAAAATACTTTTTTTTCAAGTATATCGGTTTTGTTATTCAATTCTTACCGATTGCACTATACATACATATGACTTTCTTGTAAAAAAACCGTATAAATTTAGGTAGCGAAATATCTATTATTATTTTATTAATACAAACCTAACTTATGGTTAGTTCTTATGCTACGAAATTAATCAAAACCCATGGTACAATTATTACAGGTATTATCTTCCCAGATAATTTTGCTTCATATCAAAATTTGTGTTACCTTATTTTCAATTTGACGCAGGTTAATGTTGATTCTTTAACTTTTATTTGGCTTTGCGTTTTGTTTTCGCTGAATTTAATTTTTACAATTTTTCAACACAAAAGAAAAACCGCTTGAAAGAAAGTGAGCTTTACGAATTTAGAATTTATTTACTAAGCAAATGTTTATTTTTTGGCTTTTGCAAATTAAATAAATTCTCTGCAAGAAGGTTTGTTTAAAAAAAAAAACGTGTATATACATATGTATATGGTATATGGGGTATGGAAATATCCCTTTTTCCCAGCAGTAAACCTTTCAGTGTTGGCAACAATGATGTTTTTCAAATAAGGCAATACCTGTAATTATTGTACCACGATTAAAACCCCCCATCAGCCGTTGAAAACAATAAACAAAAAAAAAACAAAACAACCAAACTAATATTGCATATATATGTATATTAATACAGAAACGAATAGAATATAGAAACCAAAAAACCGGTAAAATTAAAATTACATTTCGTATTTTTTTTTTGTTCTTGTTCTACAAAACTCATTAATCTCGACGACAGCTTAATGGTTTTCTCTCACATTTAGTTGTTGCTTTACTTGAAGTTACTCGTGAAAATAAGTCAAAATTTCTTGTCATGCAAGTCAACGAAATCTACTCTGTGAGTTGACGTCTTCAGTATTTATGTAGCTACATATGTACACATGTAAGCGAATTACAACTCGGGTCATTTGAATAGGCGCATTAACTTTTTTAGGTATTTCGTTTTGAAAAGTTATCAACTTTGAAAAAATTTTGTGAAAATGTGAAGAAAGTACCTTGGCCAGTTGCGTTTTAGGCAACTTTTATTATCAGACTATATGAAAAATATGTAATAAATCGGTAACTAATAACGCAAATTTATTATAACAAATTTTTTGGAAAATGGGCATGGCACCGCCCACTTATGACCACATATGTGTATATCGGTAACCGTTCCATCAATTTGTACCAAACTCGGTATAATTATTTTATTTGAAAAGAAAAATCAAGGTGCTGAAAATTTTTGAAATCGGACTAAAATTATGCCCGACTTTCATATAACGGTAAATTTCAGAAATACGGAATATCGTTCGTTCGATTTTCAAACATCAGGTGTCAAATTAAAAGAAAACAAATTTAAATTAATTTAAAATTAACGAAAATTAAATTCACATTATTTAATAACTAAGTTAAACGAATTGTTACATATGGATATCAATCGAAAGGCTTTTGGAAAATCTTTACTTTTTATCTACAAGTAGGAGGTTGCCATTGGCTGCGTCGAACGGCGCTGTGGGCAGACGGAGACAAAGGCATAGACAAGTATATAGACAAAGATAATGATAGTGATAGTGATAGGTATGTATGTATATGTCGCACATCTAATAATATAGAGAAGCAATTAAAAATTTACGACATGTGAGACGTATAAAATTCCAGTCGTAATTCTTAACGTTGTACATTAATTTGATATCCTTCTTTACGTTTTCAGAGCACAAGTGTTAAGTCAGAAACAACACCTTTTTCCTTTTAATTTTAGCCCATTATGATGACAATAAAAAGCTGACTGCATAAAGGTCGTGCTGTCATTTCCGAGTAGCCTTTGTATTCTGGTTCCATTTTCAGCGGATTGCCTTCAAAGTCCTGGATCCGCTAAATTCTCAATTTTCGCAATTTTCTTTAATTGAAAGTGTGCCTATGTGATTCGAAATGTCTTTAGACTGTTAAAAAGGGTTTAAAGTAGAATTTTAATAACTTTTCTATTGTCACAATAATCAATTCAAGCAACGTAATTTTAGAGCACTGTTTTGTATTGTTTAAATTAACGTTTCGGTGTCACCTTTCTTTTTTAGATTAATCGCTGATTAAAATGAAGCTTTACTGACGCCAACAAGTCTAAATATACGCAAGCTCGAATCTTGAAAAAAATAATGTTGCTTTTCAAGTGAAGCCGGGTGTAACTATATTTATTTATTTTTATTTTTTGTTTTAGTGATTTTGTTAAACCGGCTTTCTCAATATGCAACCAATCTAATTATATTATGAAATTATTTATATATATGTACATATCCTTTTGCTAAAACAAAACAAAAAATCAGGTAAAATCGGTATTGTCCTTTTGTCCTTTTTCTACGAAATCTGTTGAGGAGATGTGGTGAGCTCCGAAACAGCAGCTATAACTTCTACCACTTAGACTTTGTTACTTTTACCATTTTTCCTAAAAAGCATAACCGCGGTACAAAGCTCAATAACAATATTGCAATAAATATTAATAAGCCACAATAATATTGACAAAATTTTTAGGTGCTTTCTCGTTGGCTGTTTCGAGTTTTAGAATGCTTCTTTGCTCATAAAACAGAAATCGCCCCTTATTTGTTTTTTTTTTTCACTTTGTCAGTGTTGTCCGTGAACGCTTTTGAAGATATTTATATTTGTCTTTTTTTATGACAAATCCTGAACAAAAGGTTAGATTGTATATTGAATATTTATTTTTTTGTTTAACTCGCTAAGATATAGCTTGGCAAAGTCAAAATTTTGACAAATTTCAACCAAAATAGCAAGAAAACGCATTTGAACAATGTTGTCATTTCGCTTGCTATTAGTTATCATTCATTCCAAATTGGTGGTGCTAATGCACTCTCCCAAGCATGGCACATGAAATGAAGAAATAAAGCCGAAAACCACTTCCCCAGAGACCATCATCTTTACTGCGAAAGAACTCAATTCCGTCAGCAGCAAATCCCAAGAAAGCATAAATTTAGAAATGTTTACCACAGAGCAACCTAGGGAATATTTCCAGAAGCCTGAAAAAGACTACAGCCTATTTAAATCAACAAAGGTAAAGGGAATTCCAATTCACCACCAAAATATCGCTGCACGCTGAGCACAGTAGGGAAACTTTTAAATAGGCTACTTGATCTCAGTATAGAAACGGCTATTGCCAGAGGCGGTGGACTCTCCTTAAGACAGTGAGCTCGGGCCTGGCAGAACAGTCAAAAACATCAGCGACTAAAAAAAACTGCATACGAACACAAGAAGACGGGCCCCTATTATGAGTTGCATTCGATTTTCGACTGTGGTCGAAAGTGCTGAGCGAACGAATTTTCATTTGGTATTATGGCGCTCATTCGATGAAGAATAGCGCTATTGTGAATTTCGCTCGTTTAGGTTGTTCACAATAGTATATTTTTCACCGCTGAGAAGCTTTGTTTACAAATCGAGCAAACTAAATAGTGTGCTTATACATATTTATGTAAATTTGTTCTAATTAAAATGAAGTAAAAAAGAAAGCAAGTTTATAAAAACGTGGTAAAATGAGTACAACGAGTTCTGGTTCAACGATTCGTCAGAGGATGAGAGCTTAGTAAACTGGCCAGGAGTAGCAAATGTTTAAGAGAGTTTAAGTTTATTAGTCTTTCGAATATATTTTGATATAAAATATATTTAAGAAATTTGTCTACAGATTCATTAAAAAGTTCCGACCATCTAAAGAGGCGTTTGTGAGCCAAATCTATTTAAAATATTTTAAAACTATCAACAGCGCTACGATTTTGTTCTCAGAGATCGTGCCAACAGAGTATTGGGATTTTCTTTCACAAGTAAAACCAGCCTTTCGTGCTTGTGTTTAGTATTCACGATGTTAGAACTGCATGAAATTAATAAAAATTGTTTAAAATTAGTGTCTAGCCGCCAAAATGTAAGAAAACATACACAAAATCATAAATTTTTCACAATTTTCTAACACTTCGCTACACCATCGAAAGCAAAATTCTGTTCGACAGAAAATTCGATACTCAACGAAAATTTCGACACGCTTGCATAGCTCATAATACGAATTTCACTTTCGATCTTCGATCTTCGATAGCCAGCGAAGATCGAAAACCGAATGCAGCTCATAATAAGGGCCACGGTCTTGCTGGCAACTATGTATAGGCGTTCGTAACGCTTGCAATACCGTAAAATGGAAGAAATGATAATCGCACAAAGAAAATTATACAATTTACATACGAACTCGTGCACATAAAAGTACATTGGATTATTGCTGAGAAGTTTTCTGGAGTAGCGGCAGCTAGTGTAATAAAGCACCGATGATTCCGGCATCTTACAATCAAGTCAGTTGCAGAAACATACTGCCTTCTTGGTCCAGACCTCTGGAATGCCAGTTATGATGGATTACTAAAACACCAAAATGGCTAACGGTACCCACTTAGCAGGTTACGCAGATGAAATCAGTAAAGAAGGGACAGCAAAGCAGCACACCAGAAGATAAATAAATTATGATAAGGACAATGCGCGGCTCCAGTACCACGAACCAAACTCACAAGAGATAAACCCATCTTTCTACTTCTAAGAAAAACAGCATCTTCCTTTAGAATTGAGCATTAAAAGCACTTCCGTGACATCAAAGACACTCAGACATAGTACTGGGGGTTTAAACTAAACCCGAGGCTAACGAACAGAGCACAAATACAGGACGCCGCATAAAAAAGGCAGCGTCAGCTTAGAAAAATAATGTCTCTGATCTACGCTACTGTTAATATTTGCCCATCCGACTCCCAGATGGTTATGTATTTGAAATCATCATACCGCAGATTCAGAGTATCCCTTGCGTATCGCGTAGTGTCTGCTAAATGTACGAGTACAGTGATAAGATAAACTATACACTATGAAACTTATTTGAGTTTTAATATTTAAAGCTTTTTTTTTACTAAAAAAATCAATACATTTATGTACTTCTTATCAGCCTTCTCACACACTTGCTTACATTTCAATTAAACTATCTTACAAAAAATTCAATTTAAAACTAAATTATACTCTCTGACAATTAGCCCCTAAAACCTCCGGCCGAAGCAGAAGATGACGCGGAAGAAGAAGCAGCGGCACCACCAAAACCACCGCCAGCCGACGAGCTGGCACTTGAAGAAGACGAGGAGGAAGCTCCACCGCCACCACCAAATCCGGAACCTCCGAATCCTGGTCTACCAAATCCTGGGCCTCCAAATCCGGGTCCACCAAATCCTGGACCTCCAAAGCCGCCACCACCAAATCCAGGAGGAGGCGGAGGACGGCCGTAGCCTCCACCAAAGCCAGGACCGCCGAAACCAGGGCGTCCATAGCCGCCAAACCCGAATTGTGGCATCGCCGAAGCAACTGCAATCAAGAGCGCGACAGCAAATAGAACTTTCATGACGTTAAATTCGCGTTGGATCTATACGGCCGAAAAATAACAATTCAATGGCTTCTTTATGCTACGAACAGCGGCAATGCGTGCGTTAATGTCTTCTCAATTCACACTAATGTCCATACGCAGTTATGCGAAAATTATTTATACTCATGCGAAGTCGCTTGCTGAGGCTTTGTACACCGGTCTTCAGGTAGTAGACGCCATTCGATCTCACACACACACACATATGTATGAACTTGTGTGGACCGAAACACTAACGTCCTGTCTCGCTCACACGCTCGTAATTTCAATGGCTTAACAACTACATACATACATACATACATAAGTAACTGCGATCGGCAGGAAAATAGTATACTCGGCGGCTGATGATCTTCGAGCCCAGCGAAGCAGCATACGGCTACAAAATTTAAAATGACAAAGCGTAGGAGAAAAATTTGAACAACGAGGCGCACACTGCTGCACTCTTAAGCAAATATCAATGAAAGCCACAACAACAACCATGAAGCAAGCGATCAGCAAGCGATCGCTAAAAATCGTAGATCGCCGAAGTGGTTTCTAATCTCCGTGATGCTGGTGATTCCCAAAAATACTTAAGCAGTATAGATGTTGGATGAACAAAAAAAAATAAACGAATGGCTCATTCCACGGTGACGGGTGTGAAATTTCAACTCATTTTAAGACTGTAATATAAAATTCTGTTAAACGAGTATTTTTTAATAGGTTTCCGAGGTATACACAATGCCTGGAAAAAAATTCAAAACCAATTTAATCCAAATGAGTTATATGAATTTTAGTCACTGAGACGGGTGTGACGAGTACGCAAACCTAATTAGCTACTACTTACTTGTATCAGAGTTTTTCTGCTAATTATGTCTTCTCCTCATTGTTTTAAATAGTTCGTTTTATAGTTAAGTAAACATTTTCAGCATTTACTTTATTTCTCGAAAAATTGGATTTCACAAACACATAAAAGATTCTGCCACCTAAAGACGGGGTAATCCTTGATCGGACACTACATCTCCACTGTCTGTCTGAGTCATTAAAAAGCACCTTATTTTTAAATAGTACTACACATTAAATGAGGCTGTTACCTGTCAAACCGGATGGGATACTGTTTTTGCCCTGGCAAGTGAAGTAAAGGTTTCTTTTTATATGTCGCAGCATAACTTAAATTATCGGTGATCACAACCAGATATATGATACATTTCAGATTAGCAGATAAGTAGCGGTAGCAGTCCCTGGCCGTAGAAGCAATTCGCACGAATTCGCCTGAGTCATAGAGTTACTTTCGTCAGCTTTTTTACACTGTCCAAGATGTGTTTACCTTCAAAAAATAACCATTTTGTGTATTAAAAAATTTGAAAATTACACTGTTAAAATGCTGACGAATTGTTGTCTTGATTGACCGTTTCAACAATGCAAACAAGAAAATTTTTTTAAAAAATTAACCCCTCATATGAGTTTGTAAATGATACAAACTAAAGTAAAAAAAATATCAGATTTGAAAATAAATTTCGAAATTTTGGCTTTCAGCCTTGAAAGTTAGATTTGTTTACACTTACTTACTCGAAATAATACACTCAAATTCTTAAGGCTATTTTCGTTTCATTCGGTATCGATTACCGTGGAATGACCCAAATGCCAACTCATTATCGCATCTTTCTCGTAGCGTGGGTGATTAACCGTTGGAATCTATCGCACATACATACATACACATGTATGTAGGTATATAGTAAATGCCATCGAACCGGTTTTGAGTTAGTCCTAAATATGTATGTATGTATTTGTTTTTGCTCTGTTATTCTGTGCATAACTTAGAATACTTTTGGACTATCCCACACTTCGGAAAATCCATAAAAGATAAACAACGATTATCTTAACAGTTATGAAAAGCCTTGAACACGTCTGCTATGGATGTATGTATGTATGTATGTAGCCATCGTGTGTTTATCTCTAAGTTATTATTTATTTTTGTTCAGTGCGGAAATCCTAAGAAAAGTCATTCAAAATTTGTATTAGCATTTTAGATTGCTTTGCATTGTGAGTCTCTTCCAAGTAACAAGCGATATCTAGAAACGAATGTAGAGTGTAGGAGAATTCTCTCGTACCCATACTGCAGGCTTCTAGTGGGATTAGAATCACGACAAATATGATCCTGTTCTTTTATTTTTTTCAATGTTAAGGACAGTTGAATTTAGCAAATTCAAGTGCATCTCTTGCATTTTTTTTTTTTCAACAAATGCGACTCGTTGTCGGAGATCAAAATTTTGATGAGGAATAAATCAACGGTTAGAATATATCATAGAAAGAGCATAGAGAGTAACATTCAAAATATTCTTGTTACAAGTCTTCGTTCAAAGAAAATAACTTCTCTAGTCCAAACGGCATATTCCCCGCACTTCTGTTAAAACGGAGATACTCGGCTAATATCTAGGCTTACCAACATATTTAAGTACTCTCTGAGGTTAAATTACGTTTCATGGATTTATAGAGTTGCAATGGTCTACAACAACAAGAAATAAAATGCCTGAAAAATTTACCAGGGGCTGTATTCCGTAACTGTGAGAAAATGCAGTGGTACACAGAGTGCAAAACAC
>NW_023458560.1:78239337-78267611 GCF_013731165.1 Rhagoletis pomonella | reverse complement strand
GGTATGAAGCCTTCGGCATAGCCGAAGACAGCGCTGCTCTTACTTGTCTTTAATTAAAAGTGTGCCTACTTGATTCGAAATGTCTTTTGACTGTTAAAAAGGTTTTAAGTGGAATTTTAATAACTTTGCTATTGTCACAAAAATCAATTAAAGCAACGTAATTTTATGGCACTAAATATACGTAAGCTCGAATCTTGAAAAAAATAATGTTGCTTTTCAAGTGAAGCCGGGTGTAACTACTTATGTATATTTATTTATTGTATTTTTTTTGTTTTAGTGATTTTGTTAAACCGGCTTTCTCAATATGCAACCAATCTAATTACATTATGAAATTATTTATATATATGTACATATCCTTTTGCTAAAACAAAACAAAAAATCAGGTAAAATCGGTATTGTCCTTTTGGGCTTTTTCTACAACAGCAGCTCTCCGCTGATCTCCGAAACAGCAGCTATAACTTCTACCACTTAGACTTTGTTACTTTTACCATTTTTCCTAAAAAGCATAATGCCGGTACAAAGCTCAATAACAATATTGCAATAAATATTAATAAGCCACAATAATATTGACAAAATTTTTAGGTTCTTTCTCGTTGGCTGCTTCCAGTTTTAGAATGCTTCTTTGCTCATAAAACAGAAATCGCCCCTTATTTGTTTTGTTTTTTTTTTCACTTTGTCAGTGTTGTCCGTGAATACATTTGAAGATATTTATATTTGTCTTTTTTTATGACAAATCATGAACAAAAGGTTAGATTGTATATTGAATATTTTTTTTTTTTGTTCAACTCGCTAAGATATAGCTTGGCAAAGTCAAAATTTTGACAAATTTCAAGCAAAAGCGCAAGAAAACGCATTTAAACAATGTTGTCATTTCGCTTGCAATTAGTTATCATTCATTCCAAATGCGGGGTGCTGAGCTAATTTATTTTAGTGAGCAAAGGACAACTATGTACGTCAATAAAAATTACATAAAACCAAATCGTTCTCAGAATAGCAAAAAAAAAATACTTCGATCCAAAACTATTTTGCTCCTTCACTAACAGCAAGGCAATGAACAAACTATAGCCACCGGAAGGCAGCAATGAATGAATGGCGATCGATTTTTGCTCCGTTCATTTTCACTTAGTCAACTGAGCCACTGGGTGGCGCTCCAAATTGCGCTCCCCGTGAAATATGCAGCATCAGCGTTTCCGTACAAAAATGGCTGATTGCATTGACAACGTTACCAATGATTCTAGAATCGTGCTTACCGGAATGGATAACGATTTTTAGTAGTAAAATTTCGTTGTAATGAAAGATGAACTACTCTGCTTACTTACACGATATGTATTTGCTAGGGCGGTGCGATTAATTGATTACTCAAAATTTTAATTAATCATAAAGTAAATAACTCAATTATTCGATTAATTGGAAATTATGATTACTCAAAAGTTCAGTTACTCGAGTAATCAAGATTTTTGATTAACCAAAAACAACAATATTTGAGTAAGTTGCTTTATGATTAATCAACATTTCGAGTAAAATGAGTAATCAACATTTCAACTCTTTACATATGTATTGTTGAAGCCAAAAGCCTTCAATAGTTGGGAACCACTGGTAAGTGTTCTGCACCGCTGTTCGCTGCAAAGCTACACCGCTGCGGGAAAACTACCGGTGGGCTTCTTTCGAAGTTCAAGATTATTTAATGCGATGTTCGGTTTGAACTGCGGTTCTTTTTGATGACAGCAGCCAGACCGACAGCAGCATTGAGTCAGCGATCACTATTTAAGGTAATCCATATGTATATTGTGAACATCCATTCCTTTGTCCTACTTTGCTTATGTACATCGTAATTGAGTAAGGCATATAACTTCGTATATGCGCTTGCAATAAACCGTCTTACATACATATATACTTATTCTAATACAAGTGTTTATATTTCTTTTTTTCCTTGTGATACATCGTCGTGAGTTCGCACCGGCGTACGTTGGTTTTGCTTCTCAGCAAAACATGTATAAAGTAGTTAAAGTTCCTTGATACTTTGAAAACAACGTTTCTGTTTTCAAAAATTAAAACAAAATTTTTTTCATATACAGAATGTAAAAAATAAAGTATACATTTTCCAAAGCAAACTCTTTTAACGAGCAAAATTATTTTTTTTGAGTAATCATATTTCAAGTAACTCGATTAATCATCGTTTTGAGTAATCAAAATCTTAATTACTCGAGTAATTGATTAACCGAATAATTGATTAACCAACTTGCTCGAGTAATCGAATAATCGCACAGCCCTAGTATTTGCATATTTAAATGCTACTTTTCTGTATCTACTCGTATATACCATATATTAGAACGCACCAGAAAAAGAGCATTTATATATGTGTAAATACATATCGCGTAAGAGCTTTATTAGTGATCGTTTTAAAGACACCAATTCAAACCTCCTAATCGCTGAACATAGCCGCTAATTATGCAGTCAAAACAGGTCAGACATTAGTCTTGAGAAGGGAAATAAGATGAATCATGAGTCAAGACTACAAATTGGTAATGAAAAATCTTGCATTCAGTGATAAGCTCTCGAAAACTCGATCACATAGCGAATGCACTCTCCCAAAAATAGAACATGAAATAAAGAAATAAAGCCGAAAAACACTTCCCCAGAGACCATCATCTTGACTGCGAAAGAACTCAAGTCCGCCAACTACAAATCCCAAGAGGGCATAAATTTAGAAATGTTTACCACAGAGCGACCTAGGGAATATTTCCAGAAGCCTGGAAAAGACTACAGCCTATTTAAATCAACAAAGGTAAAGGGAATTCCAATTCACCATCAAAATATCGCTGCACGCTGAGCACAGTAGGGAAACTTGAAAATAGGCTACTTGATCTCAGTATAGAAACGGCTATTGCCAGAGGCGGTGGACTCTCCTTAAGACAGTGAGCTCGGGCCTGGAAGAACAATCAAAAACATCAGCGACAGAAGAAACTGCATACGAACACAAGAAGACGGTCTTGCTGGCAACTATGGCGTTCGCAACGTCTGCAATACCGTAAAATGGAAGAAATGATAATCGCACGATGAAAATCATACAATTTACATACGAACTCGTGCACATAAAAGTACATTGGACTATTGCTGAGGAGTTTTCTGGAGTAGCGGCAGCTAGTGTAACAAAGCACCGATGATTCCGGTAACTTACAATCAAGTCAGTTGCAGAAAAATACTGCCTTCTTGGTCCAGACCTCTAGAATGCCAGTTTTGATGGAATACTAAAACCCCAAAATGGCTAACGGTACCCACTTAGCAGGTTACGCAGATGAAATCAGTAAAGAAGGGACAGCAAAGCAGCACACCAGAAGATAAATAAATTATGATAAGCAAAATGCGCGGCTCCAGTACCACGAAGCAAACTCACAAGACTTAAACCCAACGTTCTACTTCTAAGAAGAAGAGCATCTTCCTTTAGAATTGAGCATTAAAAGCACTTCCGTGACATCAAAGACACTCAGGCATAGTAGCTAATTAAGTACCAGGGGTTTAGACTAAACCTGAGACTAACGAACAAAGCATAAAACCAGGACGCCGCATAAAAAAGCCAGCGTCAGCTTAGAAAAAGAATGTCTCTGATCTACGCAACTGTTAATCCCCCCTATTATGAATTCATACGATACACGATAAACGCTTGCATTCTGTTATCCCGTATTACGAATTTAAGTCTATCGTATGAAATCCGATAGTTAGCGTTTATCGTATATCGTAAAAATATGATATTGCCAAACGATAACTATCGTCTCAGCCGCTCGATTTCAGACGCTTGCAAGCGGTTCGCCATTTTTAAACGATAGATTGCTGTGCTAGTATACCAAATTAAAATTTGTTAATTATTTTGAGAAATTGGAATAATGTAAGTATTAAAATGAGCAAAAATAAATTATGAACTAGTTATAAACTCAATTCAAAAATTTCTTTAGGCCGAGAGTTGTGAGTACAAAGCATCAACTAGAGCGTCTTGCTTCGCTAATGGAGGAGAATACCGACCTCGCAAGAGGAATATGTCATAAAGCTGTCGCGAAACCACGTTGGGAAAAAATTACTCAGGAGCTGAACTCATTAGGACCACCAACACGATCATCAGATGCATGGCAACGAGTAAGCATATTAGTAGTGCGTATATTTGGAACTGAAAGACTAAAATATTTTATTACTGTAGGTTTGGAACGATTTAAAATATAAAACAAAGAAAAAGAGCGCTCACAACCACGCAGAGAATTTAGCAACTGGAGGTGGGCCAAATAACACAGTTCCACTCTCAAATCTGGAAGAGACGGTGAACAGGCTAATGAGCTACACCACTTACAACAATCCGCCAGGCGAAGAATTTGAAATACAAAATAATGACGATAATGAGTCCGTTACGGAAGTGGAAATATATTCAGACCACGATATCCCAGGGCCTTCGCGAAATGTGATACCTTCGCGAGAGCATGGCCGAAATAGCAGCTCTAACCCTAAAAGGAGAGAAGAAAAACAAATTGCACTCCTTGAGCGGCAGACAGATCAGCAGGCTGAATTTCAAAAGGAGACTTTGGCCACACTAAAAGAGATGAAACAAAGCCTTTCAAATATTGAAGTATATACAAAAAAAACTTACTATATAAAAAAAGATAAATTCGCTATTTATAAGCAGGAAATGGAAAGTAAGAGAAGAGATAGGAAAGCAAAGTTAGAACTCAAGAAAAAACTTCTTGAGATCAAGCAGAATATGTACAAAAATGGTTAGTTTTAAGTATGTAAATATGTAAATTTATAAAGTGTAGTGTAGTGGACTGAATTTTTTAATTTTATACATTTACTATTAACTACAAATGTGATTTTATGAAAAAAAAGTGAATTTTAGTTTGTTTAAGTAAGTTTAGAAAATATAGTGGACTGAATTCTTTATGTAGATACATTTACTATTAACTACGAATGTGATTTTATGAAAAAAAAAGTGAATTTTAGTTTGTTTAAGTAAGTTTAGAAAATATAGTGGACTGAATTCTTTAAGTAGATACATTTACTTTTAAGCTACGAATGTGATCTTATTTTATATTAAAAAAACAATGGATTTGAGTTTGTACCTGAAGCAAGAAGCTTTATTATTTTTTGATAAAAACCTAAAGAAATATAGTAAAAATCAATGCAAACAAGACAGTACATTTCTTCTGATTTCTTCTGCAGCTTGTCGCATAGGAGTAGAGTCATTTTCAGAAGTTTCTATTGCAATTTCCGAATTCTCATTTTGCACATCTGCAATATCCTCTTCGTCGTATGGTACATTGTAATGATTGCAAATATTATGTAAAGCTGCACAAACATTTATGATCAAAGTGGCTTTTTCAGGAGTGTAGTGAAGTGCGCGAGCACTTAGCAAACAGCGAAACCGACTCTTTAAAACCCCAATCGTCCTTTCAATAATATTCCTTGCTTTAGAGTGCCGCGAGTTATATAAACTTTCTACTGAACCTTCTTCAGGATTCCTGTAAGGTGTTAGCAAATAAGGCGCTAAGGCATATCCAGCGTCACCTTAAAACATAGAAAGTAAATAAATTAAATATGAAATATTTGAGTTACAAGTTGAGTACCTAATAACCAGGTGTTAGATTCACCACGGTTATACATTGACTCCAATTGTCTCCAATTGTTTTTGAAAAACCATGGAGTCGTGTGTAGCGCCGGGGTGCTTGGCATTGATGTATTTTATGTTCATTAAATCATCACAGGTCTAAAACGGGCGCAAAATTGTAACAGGAAAAAACATTAAATTTAAAATACTTTAAATTACTGTATAGAAATTTCTTTACTTACTAGCATTGCATTTATGCTAAAATACCCCTTTCGACAGTAATACAAATGCTGCAAACTTTTTTCTGGTGCCACAATCTTAATGTGGGTCCCGTCAATGCATCCAATTACTCCGGGAATACCACTTGATGCAAAGAAGCTAGATTTTGCTCTTCTCTTTTCTTCCTCAGTATACTTGGAGCTAATCCACTTACTACATAGAGTTGTTTGCAAAGCACTCAATGTTTCTTTCAATACAATGGAAACAGTAGGTTGGGCTAAGCCAAGTAACGCCTCATTACCAACACTCTGTTGGTATGATCCCTGGGCTAGAAATCTTAGAGTTGCGCATACCTTTATTATATTTGGTATGGATGACTTATTTTTCCGTACACGCAATTTGTTTTCTACTTCATTCAGGATATAAATAACTGCTTCTTTGGAAAGTCGAAAATTCCTCTGAAAACTAAAAGCGCTTCTTAATTATTGAACTTTTAAATGTACATTTATGAGCTACCTACAATATATAATTCATTTCCAGAGGATTCGAAGCATCTCTTAAATTTCTTCTTTCGATAGCCTCTATGCGAGTCTCATTATATCCTTCATTTAAATTTATAAAAAACGCAATTGATGTTGTAGAAAACATGTCCTTTAATTTTTATTTTATTGCTCACTCTCAATTTCACAAAATAAAGTAAACAAAAACCACGGTCATTCACAATAGTGCATCTATCGGGCGTATGAAAACGACAATACCAATACTGATTTCATACGATACGCTTGCAAGCGTTTATCGTTTATCGTATGGAAATTCATAATAGGGGGGAATATTTGCCCATCCGACTCCCAGATGGTTATGTATTTGAAATCATCATACCGCAGATTCAGAGTATCGCTTGTGTATCGCGTAGTGTCTGCTAAAAGTACGAGTACAGCGATAAGATAAACTAAACACTATGAAACTTAGTTGAGTTTTAATATTTAAAGCTTTTTTTTACTAAAAAAATCAATACATTCATGTACTTCTTATCAGCCTTCTCACACACTTGCATACATTTTAATTAAACTATCTTACAAAAAATTCAATTTAAAATTAAATTCTACTCTCTGACAATTAGCCCCTAAAACCTCCGGCCGAAGCAGAAGATAACGCGGAAGAAGAAGCAGCGGCACCACCAAAACCACCGCCAGCCGACGAGCTGGCACTTGAAGAAGACGAGGAGGAAGCTCCACCGTCACCACCAAATCCGGACCCTCCGAATCCTGGTCTACCAAATCCTGGGCCTCCAAAGCCGCCCCCACCAAATCCAGGACCGAAGCCACCTCCATGGGGAGGCGGAGGACGGCCGTAGCCTCCACCAAAGCCAGGACCGCCGAAACCAGGGCGTCCATAGCCGCCAAACCCGAATTCTGGCATCGCCGAAGCAACTGCAATCAAGAGCGCGACAGCAAATAGAACTTTCATGACGTTAAATTCGCGTTGGATCTATACGGCCGAAAAATAATCAGCCTCATTGCGTAAGTCGTAAATTAGGCTGAATTGTACGACTCGACAACATTAGCATTGTCTACTGTCGTGCTGAAATAAGTAAGCGACGAAAATTGTCGAAAACTACGCAGTGCTGCCAAGTTCTTCCGTTTTAATACACTAGTCGAGTGGAAATTTTAGGCAATGACGCTAAATTTTCGATACGATTCGACTCTCGAAAAACGACTTGCATTCGGCACGACTCTCGCAATGAGGCTGAATAATTCAGTGGCTTGTTTATGCTACGAACAGCGGCAATGCGTGCGTCAATGTCTTCTCAATTCACACTAATGTCCATACACAGTTATGCGAAAATTATTTATACTCAAGCGAAGTCGCTTGCTGAGGCTTTGTACACCCGTCAACAGGTAGTAGACGCCGTTCGATCTCACACACACACATATGTACGAACATGTGTGGACCAAACACTAACGTCCTGCCTCGCTCACACGCTCGTTATTTCAATGGCTTAGCAACTACATACATACATACATAAGTAACTGCGATCGGCAGGAAAATAATATACTCGGCGGCTGTGGATCTTCGAGCCCAGCGAAGCAGCATACGGCTACAAAATTTAAAATGACAAAGCGTAGGAGAAAAAATTGAACAACGAGGCGCATACTGCTGCACTCTTAGGCTATCTGCACACTTGTCGTCCAATCATAGTTGCGTTATCGTCTCGCCCTGAAATTTTGAGCCGAGCACATGCATTTCAAAGGAGATCTGCACACTTGTCGTTATCGGCTAGTTATCGGCAAATCGTAGAAGATGCAGAAACAGATAAGTACGGCACTGTCGTTTGCTAATCGTTGTGCACGCATTGTTTGTTGACATTTTATGGGGGAAAATTAGTGAACAAGTTAATATTTGCATTAAAATTGTATAAAAATTAGTATTTTTTTGCATAAAATCTGTGGAAATTATTAAAAAGTGGATAATTGCATTAAAATTTAATAAATATGAGCGTTTTAACTATAAAATATGACGAAATTGTATTAAGTCTCTGTGTGCATACACAAAACACATTCCAGGAAAAGAAAAGAAGAGATATTACTGGAAAATTACGTCTAGAAATGTTGCAGCACAGTCTATATTTAAAAAATTGCAGGTTTTTGTAAATATTTCGCGAAAATATCAACCAAAAAAACAGAAAATACCTGCTCCAAGTGAATTTTTAGACGCCAAATGAATTGAAATATCACGACCACGTGTGCAGAAGTGTAATCGTCATGTAATCGTTGCTTCATGACGATAACTATGACTCAACTATGATTGGACGACCAATGAGCAGAAAGCCTTAAGCAAACATCAATCAAAGCCACAACAACAACAACCATGAAGCAAGCGATCGCTAAAAATCGTAGATCGCCGAAGTGGTTCTCTAATTCCGTGATGCTGGTGATTCCCAAAAATACTTAAGCAGTATAGATGTTGGATGAACAAAAAAAATAAACGAATGGCTCATTCCACGGTGACGGGTGTGAAATATCAACTCATTTTAAGACTGTAATATAAAATTTTGTAAAACGAGTATTTTCTAATAGGTTTCCAAGGTATACACAATGCCTGGAAAAAAATTTTAAACCAATTTAATCCAAACGAGTTATATGAATTTTAGTCACTGAGACGGGTGTGACGAGTACGCAAACCCAATTAGCTACTTCTTACTTGTATCAGAGTTTTCTGCTAATTATGTCTTCTCCTCATTGTTTTAAATAGTTCGTTTTATAGTTAAGTAAACATTTTCAGCATTTACGCCAAAGTTGCTTACCTCTTTTGGAAATTAGAGATTATGTGTTCCAAATTCAACTTATTCATTATTAGACAACGCAACCAAACTTTATTTCTCGAAAAATTGGATTTCACAAACACATAAAAGATTCTGCCACCTAAAGACAGGGTAATCCTTGATAGGACACTTCTTCTCCACTGTCTTTCAGAGTCATTAAAAAGTACCTTATTTTTAAATAGTACTACACATTAAATGAGGCTGTTACCTGTCAAACCGGATAGGATGTTTTTGCCCTGACAAGTGAAGTAATGGTTTCTTTTTATACGTGGCAGCATAGCTTAAGTTTTCGGTGATCACAAACAAATATATGATACATTTCAGATTAGCAGATAACCCTGCAAAAATTGCGACTACTCCATGTATGCATGTAAAGAGTACTCCCTAAGGACCAAGGAGTGCTCCAAAATTAACCACAATTCATATAAAAAATATGGTCCAATTAACATTGCGATGTCCTAGGGCAAGACCATATACTCCATCTCTGCATTACATCAGAGTAGCACAAAACTACTCCAACATATTAACAATGGCATTGTTGTTATATTTTTTCGTTTGTACACGCTTTTGTTCTTCACTTCTCAAATGCTTTTTCGAAATCAATAAAAACCAAGACAAAAAATAAAAATTACATGTTGCCTATGACGGCATTCGAACCCGAACATGCTGGGAGCTAAGAACTAACAGCGAGCATCTCTACACGTTCAGCTAAAGCCAGACATGCAAATGTGCTTTCAAATGCTCAACTTCAATCACATTTCGTTAAAACACGAGCAGTGATCGGATAACAAACAATAAGCTGGCGCAGAGACACGAGTTGGTCCGCTACAGCATGACAGAGGAACACTTTTGTGGTACTCCAATTTACTACAAATAGACTACATGGTCCAACGATTTTTGCAGGGAAGTAGCGGTAGCAGTCCCTGGCCGTAGAAGCAATTCGCACGTATTCGCCTGAGTCATAGAGTTACTTTCGTCAGCTTTTTTACACTGTTCAAGATATGTTTACCTTCAAAAAATAACCATTTTGTGTATTTTGTGCCGGGCGTGACATTAAAATAGGTTTTGCTTCAATACATAATAATATATTTAGTACTTGCCTAAAAAATTTGAAAATTACACTGTTACAATGCTGACGAATTGTTGTCTTCATTGACGTTTCAACAATGCAAACAAGACAATTTTAAGAAAATTAACCCCTCATATGAGTTTGTAAATGATTAGATAGATTTGTTTACACTTACTTACTAGAAATAATACACTCAAATTCTTAAGGCTATTTTCGTTTCATTCGGTATCGATTACCGTGGAATCACCCAAATGCCAACTCATTATCGCATCTTTCTCGTAGCGTCGGTGATTAACCGTTGGAATCTATCGCACATATATACACATGTATGTAGGTATATAAATGCCATCGAACCGGTTTTAAGTTCGTCCTAAATATGTATGTATGTATTTGTTTTTGCTCTGTTATTCTGTGCATAACTTAGAATACTTTTGGACTATCCCACACTTAGGAAAATCCACAAAAGATAAACAACGATTATCTTAACAGTTATGAAAAGCCTTGAACACGTCTGCTATGGATGTATGCATGTACATATATATGTAGCCATCGTGTGTTTAACTCTATGTCATTATTTATTTTTGTTCAGTGCGGAAATCCTAAGAAAAGTCATTCAAAATTTGTATTAGCATTTTAGATTGCTTTGCATTGTGAGTCTCTTCCAAGTAACAAGCGATATCTTGAAACGAATATAGAGTGTAGGAGAATTCTCTCGTACCCATACTCCAGGCTTCTGGTGGGATTAGAATCACAGTTGAATTTAGAAAATTAAACTGCATCTCTTGCATTTTTGTTTTCAACAAATGCGACTCGTTGTCGGAGATCAAAATTTTGATGAGGAATAAATTAACGGTTAGAATATATCATAGAAAGAGCATAGAGAGTAACATTCAAAGTATTCTTGTTACAAGTCTTCGTTCAAAGAAAAGAACTTCTCTAGTCCAAACGGCATATTTCCCGCGCTTCCTCCAAAAGGTAGATACTCGACTGATATCTAGGCTTACCAACATATTTATGTAAGTATTCTCTGAGGTTAAATTACGTTCCATGGATTTATAGAGTTATAATGGTCTACAACAACAAGAAATAAAATGGCTGAACATTTTACTAGAGAATTAAGGACTTACGATAGTTTTCCAGACCAGGGGCTGGATTCCGTAACTGTGAGAAAATGCAGTGTACGCAGAGTGCAAAACTCACAACTAAAAACTCAAAGATAAAATGCTGTGATTTTTTCGGAAGAGACGTGTACACAATTGTGACAGTTAAAAGTCATTCTCACACTTCCGGAATCGCAAAATGAAGATTGAACACAATTTTCAGTGTCCGTAACTCTACTGAAGGGCAGCACCACCGACGGTAGACAAGCCCGATCCCCCAGTCATCGTTGATAGTGTGGGTGTCCCACCGCCTGACTATGACGAGGTGCAAAAGCGATTTTGCGGCAGAAAAACAGTAAAGCTGCTGGAGCTGACTTCCTGCCAGCTGAGCTATTCAAGTACGGCGGCGGGGAGTCGATAAGGTGCTTGTATCCACTCTTATGCAGAATATGGTGGAGAGAAGAGTGAAAGATATTCGCAGCACAACACCACTTGATTTTTTTTTACAGGAAATTATAAGATTCCATTGTGGTATCCACCTAAGCTGCAGTACAAAAGATTTAAGGAACTGTTTATAACTTGGCAGTCATTTGGTCGGGTCGTATCATATTTAGGGACAAAGCAAAAGACCAAGGTAAAGAAATGGCATTCACAATTCGGCGCGTCTCAACCACTGTATTTAGAGTAGGTAGGAGGATATAACGCGGCAATTCGAGCCAATTTCGCCAACTGCCATCCCACGAGTAAAGTACGATGGCCAGACCCATTGGTCCGAGCACTTATAGAACCTTGCGCCCATCATCAACCCTGAACTGGTATCTCAGCCCCACTTCGAATGCAGTTACACAGGATATGCTCTCTCGCAAAATACGGGCAATATAATATCGCATTAGCGGTTAGTTATGTCACTCCTTCACCGACTATCGTCGGCCTAATGGTTCAGCCTACCATCTTCGGGTTGCTAATGCGGCGCGAGGCCTCCAAAAATGAGTATTCATGCAAAAACTATTACATCATAATTATTTAAAATTTATGTTTAAAAGTGCATTGAGTTTTTTTATCGTTAGTATTGCAAGTAGTTACTTTTTGATCAGAAACGCATTTGTATAAGGATGCATACAAAGAGATAAGAAGACAAGATACAGTTAGATACATTTTTTGACATATTTTCACTAAGCATGTATACATTAGAAATGGCCTTCATAAAACTCAACTTGGCCTTCTTTCAAGCATTCTAGTTTTCTCATATTTCAAAAAAAAATAATTAATAAAACAACTGAAATTTTCTTAACATATTTTTGGTTTTTGTTTTATTAAAAATCACAAAAAAGACAGAATGCTGTTCAGCTTCCTTGCAGTAAGTGTTTGAGTGCATGCGTCCTGGATACAATTTGAACTATCTAACAGAAATCTACTAAAAACTAAATTCCACTCGTCGCTGGCATTTAGCCGAATAAACCACCAAGTCCATAACCACCTCCAAAGCCGCCGGGACCACCACCACCGAATTGTGGCATCGCCGAAGCAGCTGCGATCAACAGCGTCACAATAAACACAAATTTCATGGTTTCAAGTATGCGTTTAGATATTTGTATGTATTTAGATGGCAAACAAAAATTATAAAGCACCGCGTTTACGGTACGTGCAAGCTGGGCGTTGCGTGCGTTGCTGCTGTCTTTCCAATTCAAACTAATGTCGAGTGACAGTTTTGCGGAATCTATTTATACTCGATCGAAGACAACTTAAGATGTTTCACCATCACATAATAAAATCCATTTCTACTGCGCAAAAAAATATTTAAAAAAAAGATGTTGATTTGAATATTAATGGCGATTTAGTTTCTCCAAAAAGTGTTGCCTTCTCATCGCCCTCCTCTTAGTATTTGTTCGTAGAGGGCAAAGAGAAGGTTACATTTTTCGCCAGAAACGAAATCGGCATAAAAACACCAATAAAATATGTTACTTAGCTAATTTTTCAACTCCGAGAAACATTTTTTATTTTCGTTCGCAAATTTTTTATCATTTGTCTTTCCTTTTGGAATAGTTTTTGGTTTATTCTCTAAATACCGAATACATTCAGTGCATATGTATATTAGACTGCATCACTTCCCATACAAAAAAAAAAAATCGGTACTGTGTTTCCATTGGAATTATAAAATCTGTTGCATTTTAAGACGTCAACCAAAATATTTCAGAAAAATATTAAGATTCCCGTGAGTTGGACCGATTTGAAAATACCTCCAAATATGGAGTTTTTTATGAATAAAAATAGTTTCTTAAAGATTTAAAAAAAAAAATTCCTTCGGATGACAAAACGGTTTAAGATTAAAAAATTTGTATAAAAATATTTTTAAAAGATTTTAAGGAATCGTAATAATGAGCATGAGAAATCGATTAAGCGGTGACTGTCTGTCCGTCCGTCCGTCCGTCCGTCCGTCTGTGCACACGATAACTCGAGTAAAAATTGAGATATCTTAACGAAACTTCGTACATGCACTTCTTTTGGGCGTAGGACGGATGGTATTGAAAATGGGCGAAATCGGACAATAACCACGCCTACCTCCCATATAACGGTAATTTTCAGAAATACGAAAACTGCGATATTTTAGTAACTACTGAAGATAATTCACTCAAAATTGACATTTAGAATAACTTTTAGACGAGAAATAAAAATATTAAAAATTTTTGAAAAATGGGCGTAGCCACGCCCACTTATAGTAACCGCTGCACCAATTTCTTCCAAACTTGGCACAGTATTTGACCCTGGTACGGCATACCAAATGGCCGAAAATTTTTAAAATCGGTCAATAACCACGCCCACATCCCATATAACGGTAATTTCGAAAAATAGGAAATCCTCGATAAATCAGTAAATATTAAAGCTAATTTATTCAAAATTGATGGTTGCAACAATTCTTTATCAGGAAATACGATTATGATAAAATTTTAGAAAATGGGCGTGGCACCGCCCACTTATGATCACATATATGTATATCGTTAACCGTTTTAGCAATTTGTACCAAACTCGGTATGGTTATTGTGCTTGCCACATAAAAGCGAACCGTTGAAAATTATTGAAATCGGACTAAAATTACGGCCGCTTTTCATATAACGGTAAATTTCAGAAATGCTTGAAATTTCAATATTTCGAAATTTAAAGATGCTAGTTTACTTAATATTTATACACCCGCTTATCATGTAGCGGTAGCTTTCGGAAAGGTGGAAAACATATATTTAATACTTGCGCCGGGTATTTAATGTTCGGCTCCGCCCGAACTTAGACTTTCTTACTTGTTTCATTATATTATTGTTTTCGGAAATTCCAAGAGATGAAAAAAATTAAGAAGCTTTGCAATAAATTAAACAACATAAGTTTCGTTTGTGGTTACTTCATGCTACAAAGTCTCTTTGACCTTTACGAACAACAGCTTACGACAGAAACCCACGAGGTAGGAGAAAGATTTCAGCAATCCATTATGAGGTTCGATTGGCTGAAAAACGATTAAATGAAAAATTGTATAAAATAAGTCCACCTTAATACACACACCTTCATATGTATAAGACCATGAAAACCAAAGTTACCTATCTGTATTAAAAAGTACTGCGGTTAACATTTATAATTTGAAAATGAATGTAACCCGCTTTTAGTTGTCTCATATAGGCAGCAACCAATAGCTGCAATGAATAATTTCATAAAATAATGATTAGGGGAGCCATCAAAGGGTGTACAGACGAAGAGAGGATAACGGAATACAATGCAAAGTTCCTTCAACATAAAGTATCAAATTTTAGACGTTAAAGTCTTTTAAAAACTTGCGAGTGAATTTGTAAATTTACTGCGGGAATTTTCAGCATCATTTTGTTGCCAATAAAACTTGTTAATTATTTTGGTTAATGTGCGAATTTCATTATTTCGGCTTGCAAGCCCAAGTGCAAGAGCACATTTGTGGCTATGTAAACATTCGTACAGAGCTACGTAATCGGCTTACACAAAGAATTAGCAAGCATGAAGTGCTCATAAATATATGTATGTATTTATGTACTTAAGTATTTTTAAAAACGTTTGTTTTCGCTGCAGCAATAAGCTCTTCATTCATTACATATTGCATATGTACTTATAAATATATATATACATATATGTACATAGGTATGTATGTAGGTCCTTAAAATATCAACAACATGGGGCACCCTTTTATATTGTTCTATCTACAAAATGAAGAATTCCACGAAAATTTCAAATTTAAAAAAGGGATTGCTACCACGGTTTGAAAAAATTTATTTATTTTTTTTTATCGTAAATATGCGACTTGAAATCTGATAAATTTGGCATAAATATTATTGAAATTTATTCATATAGAATTCAAAGTCAAAAATTTCAGTTATACATACATATCGAAAGCTTATATTCAATACCCTACTATTTTGTGCTTTTAGAACGCATTTGGGACTTACCTGTCATCACTTATGTTAATTCTGACTTTGCAATTTAATAGTAAATTCTTCTGTCAAGCGTTATACAATGTTGTTATTTTTAAGAACACCCCTACTATAAGTATAATCACAGTCCAACAAAAGTTATCCATGCGATACTAAATATTTATCACTTGTCAAGAACGTGCTTCGGGGAAAACACTCTCAAAACTGTCAAATTATCGAAATCATAAGAATGGGAAATCCCAGCAAAATATCCACATATATGTATCTGTATGTTTATTTGTTGATCTACTTTTATGGCTGTCCCCGGAAGCTATGCGCGATCGTTGGTATATACATATACATATGTATAGTTATATTTACAATTTAGGTAATCGATTTAATGATGATTTTTCAAGTTATCTAAGTTTGCTTAAATAACTGTCTCGCCAACTAAGATAAGTTGGCTATTAACATTTTGCGTTCGATGGACCTGTTTTGTGATTTATTCATTGAAAAAAAAGAGTGACGCATTTGTTTACGTTTTGCTCGCGATAAATACATATTTAACTTAGCAAAGCATCACTGACATCTGCCGTGAAACAGCTTCTATTATCACTACTGTTTAGGTCAGTGATTCCCAAAGTGGTTCAGATGGCTTCTCATGGGTTCACGGAAGACTCGACGGGGGTCTACGTTGACGTGAAAAAGAAATGGGGGTTCACAAGTAGTTAGTGAGGGTCCACGAAAATTTATCTGATTATCTTGATTATTTATTTTGATAGCAAAGAACGACAATGTTGGCTTAGCTTTCCTATTAATAAAGGCAGATGATACGCTAAAAAAAAATTAAGGAGCAAAAAAAATTTACAATTTTTCGGTGATTTTTAGCAGGATATATTTCGGTGAAAATGGTATATTTTGGACCACGGGTTAAGAAAAAAATTCTTTTAGTTAGGCTGGCCCATGGATCAGATAGCCTGTTTATTTAGCTTAAGATTTCTTTTTTCAAAACCCCCCTTTATTTGTTTGAGTAGTGTATTTTAAGATAGAGCTCGCAAAAACTCCTCGCAGAGGAATACAATTTAAATTTTCCTCTTCACTACAACTCAGTTCGAAGGCAATCAATGCTAATTTCCTTCTATTTGTCAGTTAAAAATGAAAGAGCGCTCTTCAACATCAAAAAATATACTATTCTTATTGTTACCGCTCCGAATTTTTAGTTTGGAACTCAGCCTCGATGTAAATTTTCATCATTATATCTGTAGAACTGTGTTAGAAATGTAGCAGAAGGGGGCCCACTGAAACCAGTAAAATTTTGAAAGGGGTCTACGGGTAAACAAAGTTTGGGAACCTCTGCTTTAGATCAATAGACAAATTAATATAAAAACGGGCACATACAGACGACGTATATGTGTTTACATACATGAATATATATAATTTTTGCCAGGTACTTCACCTGCGAGTGAATAAGCCGGTATTTTCAAGGATCTCGCAGAGCAAAGAAATCCAGCAAAAATTTGTTTAGATTTAGTAGTCGATAGCTACGTCTGAACATAGCTCAGGATCAGGTTTAGATTTTTCGATAAATTTGTTCATCTTTTTTATGGAACAGCAACTATAGATACATTTTAGCAATCCGGCCCAGTTGAAGCCCAGTCGCACGTATCGCAGTATCCACGTCGCACAATTAGACTCCAGCGGTCCAAAATAGTAAAAAACGGGCAGCTTATACTAAAAAATCAATTACGCAGAGATTTATAGACAAATATCCAACTAACCGAAATCAATGGAAGTTTTAAACATTGATCGAAAGGTGGGATCTGGTTGGAAATTTGGTTCAGGCGACCTGAACAGAGCTAAACGGGTCAAGGACCTTTTGAAAAAAGACAAATATTTCGAGCAGAAAAATAGCTAAAAAATGCGACTATGAATCATTTGTCCATAAGGTCAAAGGTTCAGAACCTCCCAAATCGGAATGTTACCAAGACGTACTTAATACGAAACCAGGATATAAACAACAATGTCCTTTAGTTCAATTTCTCTTGAATTGACGTGTTAACGTGTCCGCTTTACGAGGATGATGAGTGTTACCTGAACAATTCACCCTCCAAAATTTTGCTAACTTTACTCTTTTTTGATTGAAATCCAATAGAAATCGATTTAGTACTAGCATCCATAAAAGCGTCCTTCTGGACTTTTTTTCTATTTTCCATCAAACTAGCATATATTTTTGATAAAACTTATTTGTTTGGGTAACCAATTTTGTATTGATATTTTTCAAGGATCGAGAACGCGTTCCGGTTTTGGTTTAGTTCTGAATGAGAGCAAAATTTAATGTCAAGAACGTTTCCATAAAAGAACCAAAAGAGAAACAAAATCATTGAGAGCGGTTTGAACGGGAACAAAATGACCAAACAACAAAAGGTTCGGGATTCTCATGAAGAACAGAATGTGAACGAAGCTTTCGGGAACTTTTTCATTGAGAACAAAATTAGAACGAAAGTATAGAGAACGTTATCAAGGAGGATCAAATAAGAACAAAACGAGAACTTTTTGAGAACTTAACTTTAAGAATGAGAGGAACGCCTGCCTGTTTGGATGAAAACTCAATTATTATTATTAGTTCTAACCCAGAAGAAAGCTGGATCATTTAAACTTCCACATATTTTATCATTAAGGTTAACTGTCCATTTTTGGATTAGATTTTCATTTAGTCTTCAAGAAAAGTTCTTATCTTAGATCTTGCGTTGACTTAATTTGCATAATTATCTTTCGGTTATTTTTTTATTAATTTTAATATTCAAACATTTCTAACTAATGAAACGCTATGAGGAAAATTTTGGTCACAGTTCCATTCTTCACGAATAACTAAGTGAAGATTTATTCCCTTTTCGCTCTCTGTCAGAAAGTACCAGAGACTTTTGTTCCCAAACGGTTATTCGATAGATAGTTCCCGAAAGAATTGTTCGCAGTTTGCTCTCTTTGGGAACGTTACTCAGGGTTTTGTTCTTATATAATTCCCTATGAGAACGTTCTCGACAGTTTTGTTCTCACTTTCCTTTTTGTGAAAATACTTCCAAAGTTCTTTTTTTCTCATTTTGGTTTCGGCTTTAAAGCGTTCTTGGGTACAAAACCTCGGGAAGAACATTTAGTTTCGATCACACCTTTTGTTCTTCTCGGTCCTTGATATTTTTTTAACCTAAATTGTGGACGAACATATTACGTATGTATTTTCAAAACAATCAAGTTTACGAATGACTTAATGAATTGTATGTACAATGTAAATACATACATACATACACATATTAAAATTTTTTTAAAATGAACTCCAGTGATTCCAAAATTGCCAAATTTTCTGGCGCTAGAGAGGCCTAAATTTTAGATCTGTCTTGCAAATCTTTGAACTGATTGAACACAGAACGAAACAGGTTAATTATCTGTAAGAGCAGGAAATTATGACGATCCCTCTTCAACATTTTTATTTTCCTTTATGGCACGAGTACATATTTTGTTTGTAATTCACCACTCTGTCACTTTCTTTGTCCTTTAATGTCCAGTGGAAATCGGGCATTATATTCATAAATTATATTACCATGTTATGTCATGTCATAGGGATAAATCTTATCAATTTAATTGTAAACTTTCGCTAATTTTCGATAGGACAGCCGTAACCTAAATTTGACACAATTATGTAGCAAACAAAAGACTTTTGCGGCGAACTCTCGTGCAAAAGAGATTAATCTACATACAAATGGCATCAAAGAAATCACAAACGAATGAACAAAATCAATAAAGCCGATCAATAAACACTAAAGTAGCCAACGCTATACATTCACACATACATACCTTTAAATGAGCTTAGCATGAATGCATGTGATCAAACAAACGCTGAGGGGAAGTCCCACCGGAAACTTCAGAATGTCGTACAAATACGAATTTTGTTCAGTGCTAAGTGCCGTCCGTGCCAGTTGCCAGAGCAAGGGATTTATAAAAAATAAATTGATAACTGGTTAAAGTGTTGAATTTTTAGAGGTTTGAAGCGACCAAATGCCAGGGGCAACAAGCGTTTGATAAAAATAATAGCAAATGTATTTATGTGTGCATAAGTATGTATTTGTTTACGATTCGCCAGCACTTGAACCTCTTAGCTGCTGAGTTGAAAGTCATGGCAACTATCTTGTGCATGATTAGGCGAAATCGTTTCTTCTTATCACTTATTTACACTGTGAAACAGTGAAAAAGAGGTAATAAATAACAAGAGTGAGGTGAGAAAATACTTGGTGATAACTAGTTAAAGATTTCGTTAGGCTGATATTTATCATATGAAATAAAATTGTAAATAATACTTAAGCAAACGTTGAACTATGTAATTGTGGTGCGCAGAACCCTTCACAATCGTAAAAAAAAAAAATATCGTCACCCCTATGCCAGCAGCATGAATTTGCAAATTTATCTGTTTTGAGTTATTGGTTTGACTTGAGGTCATTTCTACTAAGGGTACCATTTAGTACTAATCTTTCACTTCAAAATTCATTTTCGATTGTTGCGATTCGATTTCTCGTTCTCGAGATATACCAGATTTAATGTGCAGTACTTTGGTATTAGCTATGATGACTCATGCTTACGAAGTAATACCGAATGGTACCTTGCAACATCGCATTATGTAGTTTTTATGATAAATTTTTCTATTAATAATCACCTCTGCTGCAGAATAGAAGTGATAATTTTCGTGGTTTAAGCTCTAATATGTTGCACAGTGTTATCTGTGTTGCTAAATTGCTTCTAGTGCCTTGTTTTTATGTATATTAAAGTAGTATCTACATGACAACATACGCCTATGTACATGTATACATACATACATAAATATGTACACATAAGTTAACTTGTGGTTTTTGAAAATGAACCCAAATGTTTCTATGTCCACTGATTTAGTACACACATACATATGTATGTACAGATGTAAAATTTTAAATAATTTATTAAAGTATTAACATATATGTGACATTTCATTAATTAACTAATTTTGGCAAATTTATGCAAAACGTATTCTTTTGAACCTTTTAAAATTTATTTTTCATTACATAAATGAAATTCGAACTCACCGTTTTTTGCTTCATAGTTTAACTGAACTCTTTTCTTACAAATATTTCGTAAGTGTATACCCACATTAGACCGGGTCGTGGAAAAAACGTTGTAATTACTCCGCTTAGTTTTAAAGCTTACTTCGAGAGTATTCTCGCGTTGACAAATTTTAGTGCCGGTCACGTCTTTAAAACAACAGAGGTTTGCCATTGCCGGGATCGAACCGTGGACTAAAATTTGGTAGCACGTAACATACTGATCTCTAAATTACCTCCATCGACCAGTAAAATCATACATCTCCATGTCACATACGTATTTTCATAGACCTTATGTTCTCAAAGCGCGCAGTTAACAGCCACTAAGCACACAATCGCTTTAGTTAAAGGTTGTTCCAATTTAACGTTCAGTTTTCTTTTACAGGCAAAACAACCACTGAACGCTGCTGCACTTTGTAGAAAATAGAAATATGTATGAAGATCTAACTGGGCACCCTCAAACGTGTTCGCATTTTTTGTTAACGTTTGCACTTTATCCTCTTTTTCTAATGATCTGTAAAATACTTCAGGGCTTTTCATATTTTACGTAGTTGTATTAATAATTACATATTTTAGTTAAATTTTGTACTTTATTAGTTGAAAGTGAGAAAAGGCAGCCAAATTTCTTTTTCTGAAATGTAAATGCCGCTTTTGAACTTTGGCTACTAGATTAAAACAGTGCACTGGTTCAATTTTCTTATGACACAGTTCAACGAAATTTGGTCGTATTTTATCTCAAAAAACGGGCCGAAACTTCAACAGTTTTTTTCTGCACTTCAAATCAGCAACAAAAAATCTATAAAATGAGGTTCGTGTCATTTATGCGAATGTAAAAAATGTGACATTCGAAACATCTCTAATGTATCTATATACATATATATTTATACACGAGGGGAGGCTTAAAAGTTTTATGCGTAAGTTATAAAAACACTAGCTGATAGAAATTTATACAATTTTTATTTTTCTATAAAAAAACATTGGAGAACAGGAAGTAATCGATGCGGGCCAGATCTGGACTGTTTGGTGGGGGCTTGATTTCTTCAAATCCAATGGCGCCTGCCAAGGCACGCCTTGCAACTCGCACAGTGTGCACGGGTGCATAGCCTTGCAAAACAGCACTCCTTTGGCCTCTCCGTTTCTCGACAACCACTTGATGCACTTCTGTCAATAATGTGGCATAATAGTTTTCGTTCATTGTAGTTTTGTAGGAGATAAATAGTCGATGAACAGAATACTTAAAAATCCAAAAAAAAAAGGATCAGTCCAGCGCCCTCGTAATTGTAATTGAAAGAGTCATAGCCAGACATATTAGGGATAGTTCCCTTACAGGAAACCCTAAGCATAGATACCATTATGCCTAGCCTCCATGAAGATCTACCATTCACGCTCTTCAAAATCTTGCAAGTAAAACAAAGAGGTGGCGATGCACTTTGGATGTGGAGGGCGCTTTCGATAACGTAGAACACTCTCCAATAAACAATTCTATCCGGCGGAAATTGAGTTGACGAAACCACATACTTCTGGATGGCAAACGTAATCAAATCCACAACCATTACATCTACTCTAGATCAGAAAAGAAAGAGTCCATATTCTTAGCCACGAAAGCTCACCCGCGGGCAGAGTAATCTCTCCTCTGCCATGGTTTCGATCGTAGTAGGCGAACTGCATTGCCTTCTTAGTGAAAATGGCCTCGACATTCACTACTTTACGTTGCCTGCCCCTCCTCTAAATTTAATCGAATGGATTTGAAACAGCAATACATATTTTTTTCATGGATTACATAGCATTACAGTTAACTAGTAATTTTTAGCAAAAAAAAAACCGACTTCAACTCTCATAAAAAAAATATATATATATATATCTCATGATCCACTGATCGGATCTTAACCAGATTAGTATGGGACCACCTCTGAAACATTAACGAAATCGGTTGACGTGGTCCAAAGTTATGCGGTAACATACATAAAAAAAAAAGATTCCGACGAACTGATAACCTCCTCCTTTTTTGGAAGTCGGTTAAAAATTGTTTATAAACGTATTTATTTTGCTGCCTATCTATGTAAATGCTTACTACAGTAATAAGTTGGTGAGTGAATGATTATCTTTATTGAGCCGCTTACATGACTCGCACAATTTTAATAACAAAAATTACCTATGTATATCTACGCAACTGAGTTCATTAACAAACATTAAGCAAATAAAACTACTACGATAAATCGAACAAAAAAATTTAATATTTAATCCCAAAACAAAGTGCGGAAAATTAAATTGAAATCAATTTAGTTATCGCAAATAAAAACTCTACGGAATAAAGGACTACAAATCACACGTACACCCATACTTGCCCTGCAGGAAATGGCACTAGTTTGTAGCTAACTATTAACTAACTAGCAATTGACTAGTGGTTACTATTTATTAACTATTTCCTTTGGCCGTAACTGCCTACTTTTGAAGGGCAATGGCTGCTAAATAGTGATCCCTGGTTTCCTCTGCTCTAAATGACAACTAACTTGTAGCTAACTACTTTTGGGCATAAACTATCAATAAAAAAAAAAAGAAATTTTCTACTTTTTATATTTATTTATTTACTTTATTTGACATAAAATATTTGCTTATTTGGTTACATGTTCTTTTGTAGGTGGTCCAACATTAGAATTCCATCAGCCATAACAGCAAAGTAAAAGTGTACAATTTCGATCTTTATTTTGTTTGTCCTGAATTCGAAAAAGAATCTGCGAAGTGCAGAAAAAAAGTGTATAGAAAGTGTTTTTTGTAGGACAATATTTAAATGGAAGCTTGTAGAGAAATGTAGAGAAAACAAACTCCGATAACGTCTGCATGGCTCTTGCACAACTTTACAACTAATTTAAAGCTAGTTTTCCAGTTGTTCCAGTTATTTTAATCAATTGATAATTTTTTTCTGCAGGGTGTATATTGCAAAATAAAAGCGGCTTATATTTGTAATTTATATTTATATACAAACATGTGCATACATGCAAAAGTAAATTTGCAAAAACCTGCTTCCACGCAACAAATTCAGTCACAATCAAAAGTCGGTTGTACACGTATGTACACGCACATACCCTGCAGGGAAACCGCGGACTAGTGAATCAAGTTTCTAGTTCCGTACTAGGTCTTTATCGCCAAAAACGAACTAGCTCGATATGAACTAAATCCCCACCAGTCCAAAATCGGAGAAAAGTAGTTCTTTTAAAAAACTAATTTATTTCAGTTTTTTCAATAGAAATCGATATCTAAAGTGACGTATTTAGAAATGGATCGGAACTATCGAATAAGGGATGCAGCGGGGGGCTTGTTTACTTTACATAGATATGTGTTCGGCGGCTTTTTCGTTCAAATACGCTTCTATTCTGTGCTTCGCAGATGCTTTTTCATAGCTTGGTAATACAAAACTAAAATTTGTGTTAACATTTCAACATCTTGGGACCGTCTGGAACCTAAGAAATAACAGAGAGCACCTCTGCAAACTCAGCTACAGCTAAAGGTATGTAAACGTACATTTCTTACAATCATTCAAACAAATTTAATTTTTAATTGAAAACAAATTTCTTCCAAAATAACTTAAAATCGCGCCACGGATGAACCAAAAAGATTGAAAAATCATGATACTTTTTTCTTTCGTCTGTCGATTTTCGAACTGGTTCGGAACTATAGAATTTAGGTCTAGTTCAGAACTATCGAAAAAGGGATGCAATTGACACTTCCTAGGACATCGCCATGTTAAATTCGCCAGTTGCTTGCATGCAAAAGAGATTTATCGCGAACCAGTACTAGGTCTAAATATACTAGAAGCGCCCCAGTTCAGAACTAGAGATTTTCCCCACAGGGTATGTACATATATACACATGCATGTATATTTGTTTATGTGTGTATACTATTTTCGCCACAAATGTTTACACAGCTAATGGCCGCATCGAATGCACAACACTGCACTGATTTTTTTAAATATTTATTTTCATATTTTGTACACTGATTTTGTGTATTGTGTATTTTAAGTAACAGTTGTTGTTTTTAATGTAGTAGTAGCTGTTGTTGCTATGGCATTCTATGTACTCACCTAATGTTTTTTTTTGTTATTTTGTTTTTTGAGTTGGTGTACCAATTACTTTGCTGTTGTTGTAATCAACCAGTTTAACCACAGACTAACTAGCTAGCCAGTGTTGAGCTTTGGATAGAGCGGGGCGTATGAGTGATGTGATTGGACTGAAAGCAAGTGTATGTGCATATGTATGTATGTATGTATGTATGTATGTATGTGCGAGCGATTCCCCGTGAAGTAATCAAAGTAACATTTTTTCTCTCCTATTCCGCTTAAAATGGGAGCATTAGTAGTACTCAAGAGGGACCGAAAATAAAAGTTATCTTTTTTTAAGTCAATTTGGGCAAATATTTTTTAAGTTTAAAATAAAAGTAATTTCCTGATAATAAAAAAAACGCTTATCCAAATTAAACAAGTTTGATATCAAATGAAAAAAAAATAACTGTTATTTTCGATTGGTGATATGCATTTTTGAAAAAAAATGTTGACCAAAAAAGTTTAAGTGCAAAATAAATTTGCGTTTTCTGGGGGCACGATCTTTTATTTTTTTTAAACGAACTCTGATTTTTTTTTTCTAAAAAGACCTACATACATATAGATGTATAGATTAAAAAGTTGGTCTATATTCATGGACATACTTACTTTAGTTTTTAGCTCAAAATTCATTTAAAGGAAATTCATGAAAGCCAACATTTAATCTTGAATGGCTAGATACCGGAGAACTCAACTTAATTTTTAAGTTATTGAAGGACCTTGCTCTACTCGTACATGGCTACGTAGAGTGAGCCGTAAGTAATACAGTTATCTTTAAGGTATAGTACATCTCTCCACAATGTCTGTCTGATGCCGTTTCATGGCGAAAGGCACTTAGTTTCATACTTTTAAAGTAAAGCAAAAAATCAACCGCTAAATCTAACAATTTGAAAATATTTACTATGGTTTTACTGCACGGCGCCTTTGTGATTTTCCTAGAAACCATTCAAAAAGTCAAATTTAATGCTTACACGGCAGATTATATGTACATAAATATTTTAACTGATTCTTAAAGAAACATCCATTTTTGATATAGCGTTCAAGCCTTGGTTTCTTGCAAACAGAAGAAGCATTACTTTACATTTTTGCAGCAACTTTCTATCTAATTTTATTTGCTGCAGCCATTTTGCATTCATTTCCGTTTCCAATTGATTTCTTCCTTCCTCTGCAAGCCCTCGCCGCAAACTACTTTGCCTGTCTAAATAAACTTGCTTAGCGCCATTGGCTCGCTGGTACAGTTATTTATTTATTTACTTCCTTGCTTTAGTATGCTCTTTAGAATTTTTTATTGTATTTGCGCCAGTTTTATGGCCTCGTAAATTTCCCATAGTTCCTTGCCAATGCAAAAATTTCCAATAAGGTTAACCAATAACATTCCAATAGTCACCAACTGTAAAGGGTATTTGTGATTTTATTCGCACGTTTATGTGTGTGCTTCTGTTTGTGACATGAAATTGGTTCATTGGACGAAGTTAAAAATATGCGCCACTGACAGAGGACATTACAGAGTACAGATACTTATAATATATATGTAAATAGTTTTTGATTTCAAATTTTAAACAGTCTTCCACTAGTACACTATTGAATGGAATGTATAGACTGTTGGGGTGCAATATACCGATGGTCCTCTGCAGTAACGACGCAACTCAAATCTAGCCAAAGGTCCGTGTCTAATCCTTACTACTTATTTTCGGCCCTAAACAGTAATAACGGTTTTTTTTTTTTTGAGTTTTGATTTGTGTCATTATTGCAGAGGTTCGAATATTGTAACCTCCTTTTTGGGGCTACTTTGTTGCTCTTCAACCGGCCTCTGAACTGCTTTACCAATCGTGAGCAATCGTCTTCTTCTACTTCTCTACACTCTCCTTCTTTATCCTTTTTTATGCGTTCCGGCATATAACCAATTGGCCTGTGGCCCATAGAATTACTTGTAAGGAAGATTACTCTCCAGATTTCATCCAGCTCCAATTCCATTTTCAGTCGTAAAGCATAGACAGAAGGCAACGTTGGTCCGGATTAACGGATCGAAATTGTGCCTTAACAGACGACAGTAATGCGGATGAACGAGATTAATTTTGAGGATTCGCTGTAAGACTTAATCCGGATGAACTGCAGTTAATTCCGAGATAATTGCCAATTAACGAATTGATCTCGATCAACGCTGTCATCTGGCTTTGCTTTTATAGCCGTCTGCAAATAAATTTTTTTTACCGAGTTCACGAAGATAGCTTCGAGATGAAAATGTCCATTGCTCACTTTTAGGAAAGATAATGACATATTTTTTTCCAAAAGATACTTTAGGTAACAGTTTACTATTCAGGGTAAAGCAAAATTAACCACTCTTCTAAACAGCTCTCTGCGCCCGGTAACCCGATTGTCGAGCCACAATCTAAAATAACGCAGTCATAACTCAGTGAATTCTCGCAAGTTGACTCAATGACTTAAGCTCATTTAATGAGTCAGCTCAGTGAGGTGACACAATTGGGCTATGACACTAACAGGATAATTCTGGCTAAGATAATAAAAATATTTTCGTAAGACAAATTAAAGACAGATAAGAAAATAGTTCGTAAAACTTCTGTTATTCTATCACTTTCTAGTCCTAGAAAAAAAGCCCTCTCACTCACCACTCGTGGTGAAAAGCTCTTTTTTCAGAAAGCTCTTGTATATAATTTTGCCTGCGCCGCTCCAACGGGAGAAGCGATTTTTATTCATTTACCTACTAAATTTTGTCTTCTTAATTTAATTTTCTTTTCATTGTCCTAAAAAGAAAAATACTCTTATATATATATTTCTTTAATTTGACTTGACCTTTAGAAACTTATTTTTATTTTATTTTTGGACTATTTTTTTAAACAGAAAAAATATTAATTTTTGTAAAAGTATTTTTTTACATTTTGTTTATGTTCTTAATATAATTTTCTTTTATGTATATAAGATTTTATTGTTTTAAAAAGATAAATATTTTAGTTTTTTTCTTTTATTTCAATTAACATTTTTAATTTTTACTTTTTTAAATCTCATTGAATTTTAAGGAACTTACTTCATTTATTTCTATAGTTTAATTTTTTTATTTAATTTTCCTTTTATATTTTAGATTTTGTATAAATAAAAAAATATATTTTTTTTTATCTCATGTATGAAATTTTTGGGATTTATATATTTTTGTTTTTATGTAATTTTTTTAATTTTTAATTGCATTTGCTTTAAATATTCTGGTTTTTTTTGTTTTAAAAAGTATGTCTTATTTATTCACTTTTCTTTTTTTCTTTGTTTTTTTTTAATTCTTTTACTTTTTGAAATTTTTTATCTATTTTTACTTTTTTCTTCTTTATTTTTTTTTTTTTAATTTTTA
>NW_023458560.1:78232286-78239237 GCF_013731165.1 Rhagoletis pomonella | reverse complement strand
TCTATTTTTACTTTTTTCTTCTTTATTTTTTTTTTTTTAATTTTTAGTTTTTATTGCTTTAAATATATATATAAATATATATATATATATATAAATATATATATATATATATATATATATAAATATATATATATATATATATATATATATATATATATATATATATATATATATTATTTTATCTCATTAATTTTTAAAATACTTATCGCTAAAAGCCAACAGAATAACGCTTAGACCTCCTCGCTGGCAGATCTTTCAATAAGTCTTTCGAAAGACAATAAAGAGCTTTCAAGAATTGTGTTAATGAGTGAATTGAGTACAGAGGAAGCAAACCCAATAATGCATTAAAAGTCACTCCCGTACTAATGTTGTTCTCTTGGCGTCCCTAATGCCTATAAATTGCCAATGTACCTTAACCGGTCTAGGAAAACTTGCTGCGCTTGATTAAGTTTTAACAAAATGTGAGTTGTCCACGTCAGCCGTTGCGTAGATAGGATTTGATTGGCGAATCGACTAAGCCCTCGCAGCAAATCGGTTCAAAGAATGTGCGAGCAAATTTCAGTTTCAATCAATATTTCTTCCATAACACATCCATTTCAATATGAGCACACACGGAATTTTTCTTCATTGTTGTTTTTATTTGGTAATCACAATAAATACATATTTCGTTGTACAGCCTTATTTTGTTGGCGATCGATGTCAGCCGCGGTAGCCATGATGATGATGATGATGACGTCCACCAAAGCCACCAGGGCCACCACCGAAACCTCCAGGACCGCCACCAAAACCACCGGGACCGCCACCATAACCACCAGGATAGCCACCGCCAAATTGCTGCTGCTGGTAAGGTCCATATCCGCCACCAACAGGTTGACCATAACCACCACCTCCAAATTGACCACCGGGATATTGATACAGATTTACATTAACTGCACTAGAACTGGTCGCTTGCGCATTTGCTTGGCTGATGGCACCACCATCGGCAGCGATAGCGACCACACAAAAACTTAACACAAAGAAGACACGCATTTCGACTCAAAGACGTTGAATATATAACTAAAGATGCAACGTCGGCGCCGAAAGCTTTTATAGCTCAACATGCAATGATGCAATGAAATTCAAATTGAAAAAAAGGAGTTTAATTGAAAATAAAATCAATTAAAGAATTAGCTAAAACGGCAGAATGCATGTGCTGTTGGTGAGATCAACAAAAATACGAGTTTACTTGGAAGCCAAAAAAAAATTCTGGCCTGCACACGGAGTCCGATTACAATGCGATATAGCTACGGTGACCATCCGTTCTGTTTTTTGCAGGACCGTACTGTTATTTAAAGGTCTGTCCTGCGTAGTTTTTCAAAACAGAAAACACCCAAAATGTTCTGATTTTTTCCAAGTGTCCTGCCTTTGTGCCGCATTTTCTTCGATATTTTAAAATTAACTTTTCCTAATCGAAATAAAAGCAGTGTAAGTGGGTTTTGAAGGTTCAACTAGTCAATGCGTTCTAAATATTGTATGGACAATGGGTGACGAGAAATTGAAGACCAGCATCAAATATATCGATAACACTGTTCTACAAATTTTGAGGTAATCGCTTAAGAAAAAAAAAAAAAATATATTTTTCAAGCCGATTTTCTTTTCAAACAAGCGTTTTCGTAATTTTTTCGAAAAAAGTGTTTTTGGTACATTTTGTTACATTTTTTAATATGTAATATGCCTTATTATAATTTTGTAAATATTCATTTATAAAAGATTAATACCAATGAAGCAAATGTGATTTATGTTTAAAGTTTAAAATTGGATTAATAATTAAGAAATATACCATCTTCGTTATTTGAATAGCGCATCCTTTTAATACTTAGTAGGAACAGTTTTCCTTTTGTTTGTTTAATATTCATTAACTTTTTATAAAAATATAGCATATTCTACCTCTACATCCCATTTAAAAAATTTTTGAAAAAAAAAAATAAAAATAAACATAGGGGCGACAATTTTTTTTTTGTTGACGGTGCTGCGTATTTTCTTACATATAAAAATTTTGTCAAGCATACTTTGTATGGTAAAAAATCAAAAAAGGGTACGCTATTCAAATGACGAGGAATGTGTATATGTAGTATATTTTTGTTATTTGTATACAACGCAATTATATGTAGGTAAATTTTTTAAAAAATTGTCCTGCATTTTCAAAATATATTTATGGTCACCGTAGATATAGCAATAATTCACAACAAAATAAAATAAAATAAAAAAAAAAATGATGTATATATCCAGTTGCATGAGAGGGATGCATACAAAACTGGCCAAATGGATTGACGCTGCTGTGCTCTTTTTTCTATTTACTAGCTATATACTCGTACATTTAATTATTCACCTAAAAGATGGTGCATACAAAATTATTAATTACGTCTGCTTAGAAAATTGAAAGTATATACAAAATCATTAGCGACTGAAAATATTTCGGTTACAAGAGCAACTCTAACTTTTTTCCGATTTAATTCGTTTTTTTTTTTTTTTGTAAGTCGTCTAACAGGTTGCCTTCCGTTCAATATTACTTTTCAGCTACCACTAGTACTTATGTACTTTCTTCTTTTTTAGACAATCAAAGAAGCAAATAGCACAAATAAAATTTTTGCATAAAATTAAATGTTTTGCACGTTTTAGAATTTTCGATTATCAAAAAAGCCAATTTAGAGCCAATTAAAAAATTACCATTAAAAGAGTCAATCATCCCAAAGGGTACTGAATACAAAACATTACGAAATCCCGTTCCTAAATGTACATATATACATACATAAGTACATAGAGTCAGTTCATTGTCTTGGCCTTCAAGTCGCTTTGATAAATGAAGGCAATTCGAAAAGACCTAATTGACGAGATATTTATTGAACAGGTCTCCCGAGTAAATAAAAAAAAAAAACGCAACACGACTACCGTAGAAAGTAGAGGTCGGAAACAATCTATAGCGCTATCGGCGCTCGATCGATGGTTTACATTATCCTTTTGACTATCGATAGTTTAAAGAAAGTGAAAAAGTGTCAGACAAAAATTTAAAAATCTACGCTCATTAAATTCGTATTAGCTTTTGGTATGTAACAAAAATGAGTGTACCTCAAGACTATATTGGGTTGAAAGTATGAAAAAATCGTCTTGAAATAGTTTTTGAGAATAGAATATAGATTGTGATGAACAGCGTATTTTATAGCTTACAGTGGATAATGTGAGTCCTGCGAAGGAATGTGCGCTTAAACATTTACATACATATATATGTATTTCAGCAAGTTCGATGTAGTCTGAGTAGATTTTCAACAAAGCCGGCATAATTATGATTGGAAGGCGATCTCATTTACCAAAGTTTCATAATAATGTTAATTATTTTCAAGGGATTATTGTCAGTATAAATTTTTAGTAAATTAGCGTCCTTAAATTTCGAAATATCGAAGTTTCAGCATTTCTGAAATTTACAATAAGTGGACCTTTTCTACTTTTTAACCGATTTCCAAAAGAGGAGGAGGTTATCAGTTCGTCGGAATATTTCTTTTCCCATGTATGTTAAAGCATAACTTTGGACCACGTCAACCGATTTCGATAATTCTTTTTGTATCGGAAAGGTAGTGTCTCATAGGTGGTCCCATACTAATCTGGTTTAGATCCGATCATTGGATCATGATATATATATATATTTTTTTTCAGTCGGTTTTTTTTTGCTAAAAAAAACTTGTTTTCTAAATCTTTTTTTTTTGCTAAAAGTTACTTGTTTAATTTTTCAAAGAATGAATGATACTGAGGCCAAATAATAAAATATATACTAAAGAAGCAGATTTTTGTAAAATTTCGCTTAAGCTGAAATATGATGCCGAAACCTCGACATGAGCAATTAAACGAGTTTATTCTTTATGAGCGCATAAATACATTTGGATGCAAACGCGTAACAGAAGCAGTTCGATTAAGTCGTATTAACATTACGATAAAAATATAAAATAAGTATTTAAAAAAATATTTTGTACTTACAAATTTTGCTAAGTATTTGGCCGAGCTTCTCTTACAATTTGTGTCGCAGTCTTGATATAGCCATCCAACAGGGGGTACCTACAGTTTGAGAAATTTATATGTCAGTGAATTCATTGGTTCTTTTGGATTTAAAAATTTCATACATGAATATTGACTATATTTGAAAATTTTGTAATTACTCAACCAAAATGTCGGATCAAAAATGGTAGACGTTATCTCCTAAATTGTTCGGATTTTCTCGAAACTATCCCGCGGTAGGTCATTGGATACCCTAAAGAAAGATAACCAACCATAATGCCATATTGCTTTTTTTTGTGTGCCGGTGTTATCGATTACGAAAATTTTTAATTTAAATATGCATCACAATTTTATGTTTTGAATATCTCTGAAGATAAATATTCTTATTCGATGAAAAGATACTTGCTATTGACGATTTTATAGCAACGAAAAAAATTAATATAACCCCTCAGAAATACATGGAAATGGGTCTCCTTATTTTCGATATTCTTTAATAGTGCCTGGTGGAAAAAATCGACCACCCGAATGTACATATAACGCCACAAAAAAGCAAACACGAGTTAATTTTTCTTCATGTCATTTTTTCAAAAACAGCCAATTATAATATTTCACTTTACAGAATTATATTTCTTCACTACTCCACAGCTATGTATATGTACATTCAGAAGGAAATGTATACCTATTTATGTATAAATTTTTTATTTATTTTTTTTTTTTTCAAAACAAAAAATCTACAATGTTTTAATAATAAATTTCATAAAAGAAGAAAAGCAAAAAAAATAAGCATAAAAGTTCACTCGTTATACTTCTTTTTTGTTAACGACTTTCTCGCAAGTCTGAAAGTTCTAAAACAAAACCACCAAACCTTTTTTTTTTGAATTCCTTTTCATCTGTTATGCCTTTTTTTGGTATTAATTAAACTTTGCATTGAACTTCCGTACAATTGAGTTGTAGTCAACGCTGTCAACATTATTATTAATGTTATCATCATCGTCAACTTTTCAATCATTATCGCAATTTCTCCAACGGAAGTCGTCTTTCTACACTTTCCGTCGTCGGTGTTGTGGCTTTGTGGCCAATAAGGATTGCATAAAAAACGGCCAGACAAACTTTTGCATAACTTTTTATGGCATTTCACTTCACTTATTGAAGGAAGCTGTGCAAGTCAAGTCTTTGGGTTGATTTCGTACGGACGGATTGAGGATGTTTTGAAAATGCCTTTGGTTTACAATAGCTGGCGGTTCAAAATTTGCCCACAACGAAGTCGTAAAATTTCTATGAAATACTTAAATAATTTTCTCTAATTATATTATGCAAAAATTACGGTGTTTGTTTGTCTGCTTGTGATTGGCAAACACATACATACATACATACTTGTAGAATAAAATGAAAAACTTCTGTTTCGCTGAAAGCATTTTCTAAGTGAATATGAACAGCAAAATAAACATTGAAATATAGTTTTGTGCGGGATGACTGGTACTATCAGTAGGTGTAATGCCCATATGGTACAGCATAGAACTCGAATTTTGTCTAAAAGGGCAGCATCTCGTTTTTTTTCGTATTAGCAACAGTCTTAAAGGATTGATTGGTTATATTAAAAGTCTCAGCGACTTTGCGGATGGATTTCCCAAATGTATTTATAATCACTCCTGCAGGTTTGGGCACTCGTAGAGAAAGTTGTCTACTGTCTAAGCCCGGTTCCTTGCAGCTTAAATGAGTATGACGGATTCCTGATATCTCGGGCAATTACCTACGATCCAGAGCTGCTTAGCTTTCGGCTGGTAAATTTCAGTAATTCTGCTTTTAACAGTCCTAGACTAGTTGCGAGAAAGGGTGCAGGTGTTTAACCACCTCTTTAATTGCAAACTTTTCCAGCTGAAAAGCCTTGCGTGGTCCGGTAGGTGAGAGGAAAGCTATTAATTGGTCCACACTCCATCTTTGATCCGTCTGTTAAAACGCCCAAGATCCCTTCCCAAATTTCTTTACTGCTGCTCGGGAATTTTGCCAACAGCAGCAGACTTCATAATTCCTTAGCTTCGTTCCCCATTTGTTGCCCTGCATATTTGTGACTGAACATTGATCAGCGTTCAGGCTCCAATTAAATATGCAGTCTATAAGAACACCAAGGTATTTATTCATCTGAGAGATTCAGTTTTGTGCCATTGAATTAAGGTTTAGGGAAATAAGTAATTTGGTGTTATTTTTAGAGCGGCCACTGTGGCAGAGTGTTGAGAGATACGCCCTACTACTCCGCAAGACGTGTGCATTGAACCCTGGTCGAAGAAACACCTGAGTTAGAAAAACTTTTTTCTCACAGTGGTCGCTCTTTGCAGGCAATGCCATACCTATCGATTTTGGGTATTAGATGAAACAAAAAATTAATTGTAAATTTTTTTTAGTCTCTATAGAGGAATATGTACTTTGCTGCCTGTGCTACACACCTTAAGAGTCTCCAATCGGGACCAAAATTTATATGTGCTGTCTGTGATTGTGGTATTGCCGATTAAGGGTCACCCCCTGACTGAAAAAATCGTTCATTCGATTTTTTAAGAACCACCCTAATGTACAGTGATTTTTGTTTACATACAACCATTACAGTTATCGAATTTTCCAATAAAATTACTTTAAATACTCGTATCATTTCAATTTCGCATACAATTGCAAAAGCGATTAAACCACTCGAAAAAGGACAACAGCAAAGACAATTCCATTAACGGCCACGCAAAAAGAAATGCATTCAGCAGAAACAGCAAAACAAAAAAAAACACATACAACACAGCACAATTCACTTGACCAAAAGTCATGAAATCCTTTTATCGCCCGCTATTGTTCGGCCGATCAACAACCGATGGGCATTGTGGCACAAAGCGTTTTCGGGCTTTCGCGGCACGTAAGGTGACCGGAAACGCGGATTCGTAGCGATAAAAA
>NW_023458560.1:78121667-78207286 GCF_013731165.1 Rhagoletis pomonella | reverse complement strand
TAGAATCTGAGTTAGCCTCTGACTCTGAGTCGGCCAGCACGGTGATCGTTTGCTCTGAAATTACAGAAATAGGCACAGCGGTGCAACTGGGGAGTGGAAACGTATCCAACCCAGACCGTCCTTTATCAACTGGCACTGCTGCAAAAGGCGATAATAGACGTCGCAATTGAGAACTCGACGGCCGGGGTAAAGCCCGCGTGCGTCCCTCGAGCTGGGTGGCTTCTTGTCGTCTGCTCGTTATGTGTCTAATTAACAAAATATACGCAAGTAGTTATCTGACCACAACGGTACCAGCAAGAGGAGAAATTGCCAAATAATGACACAAGAACAAAAAAAAAACGAAAAGTTGAGAAAGCTCAAAACCAATTAAATGCGAAATATGCAAATAAACCGATGATATTTGGGAAACCACCAAAAATACTACTTGAACACAATTTAACGCCCTCACAGTCTGCTTCCCTTCAAAGTATGCGCTTGCAAAAAATTTAATAATGTCAAGTGTGGAAAAAGTTTATTTACATAACTTAATTCATACAGGCATACAGATAGTATTGCCATATACAGTACGCCCTCGGTTAAAGAAACACTCAAATGTTTACCATTAACGATTCTGAGATTGCAACTTTTCCAAAAGTGGTGCCTTAGTAAACGCAACCTTCTCTCCCTACTTCTGCTGTCGTTTCATCTCCTTTCATAATTTTTTGGCTCGTGGTTATCGAACTTGCTGTTATTTTATCGCTTTTTAGAACGCATTTGTATTCGTGAGTGAATTATATTTGAGTTTGTTTTGCCAGTATTCAGCAAACTTTCTCGCCGTGGGCAGTTGTTGTAGTTTTATTTCAGAAATTTATGGATGTCATTAAACACTTTAGCAAGCTGTCTATAAAGCAGATGGCTGATATTTACAGTAATCCATACTGTTTAACTTTTGAAACTTTTATTTTCAAGTTAAATTTTCCTTTCAGGATACACTTTTTGACTGACTCGGTCATTACAATAACCTCAACCAAAGTAACGGCTCGAATTTTCACCAGTTTCTTTTATCGAGGACGCACTGTACATGAATATGTGTACACATTGGCGCGCGCGATCGCTGTAGGTGCTGCACACAACGCTACTGGGACGCCCTTAACGCCAGCCGCTTAAGCCAAAGTGAAACATTAACAAATTAAAAAAAAAAAAAACTGACGGCTATTGCCCGACATTTTTGGCAGCGCGTCAACGGGGGCTTAACGGTGGTCAGCGGCTTTGGCATGGCTTGGCTTGGCTGGGCTGGGCTTTTATTTTGATTGCTCTTCCGATTGCTTTGATTTGTTATTGGTTTGTCACTTGTTCGCTTTTTGATTGAATTTTGTTTTGATTTCATTCTCATTTCTTACCAAACGCTTGAGCTATGCTCGGCTTTGCCCGCATTCAAAAAATACAACGCGACGCGCACACACGTCCGCCGCACGCTAACCACCAACAACAGTCGATTATCAACGCTGAGAGTAAACGAATAAACACACTGACGCGCTCAGCTGATTTTGTAACCGTAAATGTGTGTCGTAATTTCACTTTCGATTTCGTTGGTTCGGTGAAAATTAGTGGCTAATTGGTATGAAGTGAAATGTAAATAATTTTGAATTGTGCAAGAATATTTTTTGGTTAAGTGTACTGGAATAATTGCAATAATTTTAAATAAAAAATTGCTGAAGATAAACCCATTCACCGCTGATACGTCTCGGCTTGGCCAATAAATGCGTCCACTCCAAAGTGTTACCAGCATCGTGTTGCTGCTTTTTCTCTTTGTACTGTGTCAGAATATTTGTCGCAGTCGCGGTCAATTTATCGATGACTTAGAAACCGATCCGGATGATGAGGAGGACGAAAGTGTGGAGGATGAAACGCCCGAGGAAAAAGTAGTTCGCAAGAGCATCGAAGAGGACTCCAACCTAACTGTGGTAGGTTAAGATTGGCCACTAGTGTATTAGCCATCACATCCATATTCATCATATCACATTTCCGTCATGTTTCCTTGACAATGAAGACGCAAATTTGTTAAGTAGTATGCAAATAGCGACCACTTTCGAAGACTCAGCATCAGGAGAAGCTTTTAGGTATTTACTTGCTGGGTAAACTTTACTTCGCCTTGTCAGTGCGATAGACTCTTTCATGTGCTTCAAATTTCACATGGCGGATGCAAAATACTGCAGATGTCCTGTCGATGGTCGCTGCTTATGTATATGTATGTATTTATGCCAGCTGCGTATCGATATATATGATACGGGGAGGGATTTTTTGTCCAGGACGAAAGTTCTGTACCGTTTGCTCGATTTTCAAAAATGAGAAGACTAAGTAAAGCACTTGGTCAGTGGATGTGCAAACGGACTTTAGTTTTTCGAAAAGAGTTGCCACCTGTTGAAAAATTATACTCAAATTATTTAATAATCAATGCCATCATGTCCGCACCGTTCGTTCGATATTCCCAAAATGTGGTGTGAAATTAAAATGCTTGGTCTGTAGATGTGCAATAAGATTCTACTTTTTTGAAAAGAGTTGCCACCTGTTAAAAAATTAGATTCAAATTATTAAAAAAAAAATAAATCAATTATTTCAAAATAGGTATCGATCAAAATGATTTTGAAACGCTTTGTTTCTTGACCGAACTGTAGGAGGGTTGCCACCTACATATTTAAAAAATCATATTAGGTAATACAAATATTTATCACCTGCTTGAAATGTCGCATTTAGCCAATTGTTGGACTCCTTCTTTGATGAATTGTCTATGTGTATGATTCACTATGAATTTTATGTTTTTTGTGGTCATTTTAATGTGAACCTTCTTCGCTTAAATTAAATTACGTGACCATGTAACTGCTGCTGGATTAGCATTAGTAAACAAACATTTATTGATGATATTTTACAATAATTAAAATCGAGGCTTACTGAACTACTTGACCGCCGCTAGCCTTAATCATGTTCGTAAATTTGTATCTAACCATGACTAAAATTTTTGTACTGTGGATGTTTTGTTTACTGCTTTACTTGCTACTAGTACCACGTTGGGATGATTGTTGGTTTCGTGATACTGTGGATAAAGAACTTATCATTTTAAATTCAAATCTAACTAATTTATTCAACTGTTATGGTCCTCCTCGTACAGTTCGGGCTATTAATGTATCTCGTCCATGGGTTGACAAAAAAGTATGTCCAGCTGTAAGAAATTATAACAAGCAACATAACAACATGTAAAATGGAGAAAGGACAATGACAGATGACTAAGAAAGCGTAAATACTGCAATGCCAAGTCTATAGGTCCACGGAAGTTTGAAGTTTTAAATGATTATTGCTCCTCTTCTGGGAAAAGTAATATTGCTTCTCAAACTTCACGAACATCTTGGATTCAAAGCGCTTGAGATGTATTCAAAGGACTGGTAGGAGTGCGCAGGCAATGGCTACCACCTCTGCTTGAATCCATACAGAGCTCCAGCTTGACTTGTAAGCCGTGACTTACTACCGGCTTCAAAAATTGGTCCGCGAGTGGAGCGTATGCGATGCGTTAGGAATTGGGTGTAATTTTTGGGAATTGTGCGTGTGAGTGTTCGCTTTACTATAAAGTACGGGTGAATAGCTTAGTGCGTATGTGTGTTCGCTGCTCTTGGTTTTGTATGGAAAATGCATAAGTCGCTTAAACGCGTTTAACTGAATAGCTGACGCGCTATTAAGGCCACACTTGATATGATTTTAACACTTTCTTTCTATGTGTGCCATATTCTCGAGGCTAAGGCTGAAATATCTTGAACGGCACCCCCTCTGGAACGGAACCTTAGTTCTTCGCACACACCGCTTCAATGACAAGGACGCTACACAATTGGGTCAACCAACTGATAATGAAGAGAGTCTGAAACGTGGCCCTCTCATAAGATTTAACCCAACTAAGTGGAAAACTCTCGCTGTCTTCATTTTATCTATAAAATTGTTAAAGTGACGTTGAAGTGTAGTTATGCCAACTCATTTTATAATTTTTTTTTTCAAATTTAAAATGCATAACTACCCTGCAGTGAAAAGCCAAACCAGTTAGAAAAAATACTAGTTCATTAACTAGTATGTGCCTACCAGTTCGACAATTTCGAAGAACTTAGGCGATTAGCGACATCTGCCTTTGAATTGCCAAAGCCAAAAATAAAACGCAATTAATTGCTTTTCTTACAATTGTCGGCTGTGGCGTCACGTGAAGACTACTGGTTCTGGTTCTGAAATCGCAGGTTCGAGGCCGCTTGGAGGTGGTTAAGATTTTTAAAGTTAAATAAATGTAAGTAAAAATAATTTTTTCAATTTATAAATAAATAACAAATTTGAAAATCTAATTGCGTTGCAAAAAAACATTTAGGAAGAAATATAAAAACAAAGAAATTAAACAAAAATATTTTTTTTATTAAATTAAAAAATTACAATAAACAGCATAAACAAAAACATAAATTTATAAAAAATAAAAATAAAATAAAAAATAGAAAATAAAAAAATTTTACCTGCGCCAGGATTTGAACCTGGGACCTCAGGCTTACCACGCGGGTGCTCTTCTCTGTCGGCCATTGTGACTGCTGGAGCGTCGCGAGCAAAAAGGCACACTTATGCTTTTCACGGGGCATGAATTGGCAGACTATCTCATCAACTGGTATGATGCTACTAGTATTTATACTAGTAGATGCTGATGCATAGCCTGACAGTTGACATCTCGTAGGACATCGCAATGTTAAAAATACCAGTCGCTAACATTGAAAAAGGATAGAACGTGACTAGTTCGGCTGAAACGCAAACCGGTAGAATTCTAGTTCACAACTAGTAGCTTTCCCTGCAGGGTACCTCGCCCTTAAGCAATATTAGATTCTTGTACATGATAGTAATTTGGAATTCACAATTAATTTATAGCCCCTTACTATGCGACTTGTGCAACCGATTAGCATAAAATCCTCAGAGCCTGAGGTGCCTCTTCAATCGCTCGTAAATTCAATGCCTGAAAAACAATAAGCAAGAGTTCAGCCATCGACAGTTTTGTTTCATCTGCACGTTGACGATGATATCTAATTATTTCCATAATTGCCAAATAAACTTCTTCTCTTCCAAGGTTTCAACGAAACACCAACTACTAAGACAGTTTTGCATCTCACAGAGACACTTTGCTGAAAGTTTGTTTAGCTAACAACATCATCACACGTCACTTTATCATTGCATTACTTTCACACATCCTTCATAATCACTTGCTCGCATCATACATATACACAGAGCATTATTAGTAAATCTTTCTCCACATCCATATTTGCATATGCAATGCGTTATTGCTTCCGCTGTGCATCCCACCGAACAACTATTCCGCAAACATCTTCCGCCCAACTTGGCATGAATGAACGGTACCTTCAACTGGGCCCACAAACTCAACTGCGACAACATCTCCATCTGCTGTGCTGTCCAACTCATCTATGTGCGTGCCTGCCTGCCATGTTTGCCTATGTCCATCAACTAGGATAAATTAATCGCTAAGTATGGCTATCCGGCGGAAGTGCATCATGTCACCACCGAAGATGGCTACATACTGACCATGCACCGCATCCGACGACAAGGCGCTCAGCCATTCTTCTTACAACACGGACTGGTCGACAGCTCGGCCGGCTATGTTATAATGGGACCGAATGTCAGTTTGGGTAAGTGACATACATACATACATACATATTTACAATACTAGCCTACACCCATAACTTTTGCATTTGCTACAAAGCTGCTGTTATTGTTTTTATTGTTGCTTTTAAGTTTGTTAAGCAGCGGCAAGTGCATCCATCGGCTGATATGCTAATGCTGTCTATTCGTTGCCTCACTCTGGTTGCTGTTATTACTTTGACTGTTACTGCTTGTGGTTTTTGTTTAATATTAAACCAGCTGTTGCCATATTTGTCTACTTACTTTGTTGTTGTTGTTGTTGTTGTTGTCGCTGATGATGTTGTTTAGCCAACCAGCGTTGTTTGGTGGTGCACCACTGCATCCGTGGTTAAGTGTTGTTGGTTTACTTTAGTATGCAGACATACATATACATACATATATGTATTTGTATATAAGTTATGGCAAATTCATAATCCCTTTTCCGAGCTATAACCACAGCTGCACTAATCACTTCAAGCCATCTAGTCCTGTCGCTATTCACGTATGCACGAGTGTAAGTATGCATATGCACATCTAAGTGAGATGTATGTACATACATACATACATATGTGCATAAGTGCAAGACAATGCTGCGTAATTGCCGACATAGTGTAATTAATTAAATGGAAATGTTTGCAATAATCGCATATACACTTGGGATGATTTCATTTGATTTGGCACTCATCGACATCTTCCATATTTGTGATATCGCCTCATATATACATATTTACTTACCACACGCGCCAGCATAGCTCGCTCTTAGCAATTTGTTTGCAAACTAATGATTTTGTAATTATGGGGTTATGCTAAAACATATGCAATTATTATGCAACAATTATTAAACGAATATACATACGTTAAAAAATAGCAATAGCGCCTACTTGAATGCTTGAAAAATTGGCTAAGGAATACACAGTAAGATATGTTTGATAAAGTTAATAAGGCGCCAAGTTTTCATACTGCCACTAAGTCTATTTCGGACTTATGCGTGCCGGGATTAATCCAAGTTGCCTTTATATTGCCATTTAGACCACTTACTGTTATACCTGAAATTATGGATGTCAAATAGTTTCACTTCCGCCATCACTACCAACCTTTTGGAAAGAAGCGTTCCCAAGTGCCGTACCCACCTTGTTTGGAAAGGGATGTATCGATTCCTCCTATACTTTATGCCGGTAACTGCTTCAGAGAGAGCCTTTTGGTACAAGTCATCGAAGAGCATTATGCCTGTGTATAACTTTTTCCTAAGAATCCTGAAACACAAGTCCCATAATATCGTAATGTGATCAGCGCTGGCATCTAAATACTTAAGTCAGCCTCGACCACACTCTGGCGCCCTCTTTTAAGTTCCCTAACGACCGCTGTGTGCCTCTAGTCTTTAATCTAAGCGATTGCGACTGCATCTACGGAGAAGACTCGCGGCAGCTTTAAGCGAAAAGGTCTTTGGATTGCGTTGCTCACAACATCTGACATACTGAGCCAAGCGAGTCTCTACACCCTCTTCAATATTTTCTGACTACTATTTTTCTCCACCGATTTCCAGCAGGCCAGAACTCCATGGGTTATATTCCTTAAAAACTTATAATTAAGTACTTGTAACTTGCAGTCCAAAGATCACCGAAAGTGTATCTCCGTTCTATTTGTTTATCAATATCTTCTCAATCTATTGATTGCAATTCAGAAAGTCTTAGCAAATCGCTTAGAACTCTTTCGAAATATTTCAACTTTCGCTCGCAAAATAAAAAGAAATACTTTATAATTCCAGCATATCTCTTAGCCGATTACAAATACGATGTGTGGCTTGGTAATGCGCGCGGCAATCGTTATTCGCGAAATCACACCAAACTCGATCCGGATGGTGAAAAATTCTGGGACTTTAGTTGGCATGAGATCGGCATGTACGATCTGCCAGCGATGATCGATTATGTGCTGAAGACAACGGGTTTCAAGAAAATTCAATATGCAGGACACTCGCAGGTAAGTGGCAAATAGTGCAATGCATTGCATTTAACTTCGAAATTAAAAAAAAAAAATACAATTAAAAACTTATTTCAAATGCAGGGTTGCACAGCGTTTTTTGTGATGTGCTCTAAGCGGCCGGAGTACAACAAGAAAGTGATTATGATGCAGGCGTTGGCGCCAGCCGTTTATGCCTCAGATACGGAAGAGCATCCATATATTCGAGCAATTAGTTTATATTTTCGGGTGAGTACGGATGGAGTTTAGGGAATGATCTGGACCCTTTTAATACTTATATCGTTGATATTTACAGAGTTTGGTTGGCAGTTCGGTCACTGAAATGTTTAATGGCGAATTTCGATTTCTCTGCCGCATGACGGAAGAGACGGAGCGACTTTGCATTGAGGCTGTATTCGGAATAGTTGGACGAAATTGGGGCGAGTTCAACAGGGTAACCGAGTGAAAAAATAACTCCAACACTGAAAAGTTTGCTTAAAATTATACTCTTCCCATCTTTCCATCGCTATCCCTCTTTCAGAAAATGTTCCCCGTAATTTTGGGTCACTATCCTGCAGGTGTGGCTGCTAAGCAAGTGAAACATTTCATACAAATCATCAAAACGGGCCGTTTCGCTCCCTACAGCTACAGCAGCAACAAGAATTTCGCGCTCTACAAGGAGCAAATACCACCGCGCTACAATCTCTCGCTGGTCACAGTGCCCACCTACGTGTATTATTCCAGCAACGACTTGCTCTGCCATCCTGGCGATGTGGAGGCCATGTATAATGATCTCGGCAACGGCATTGGCAAATACCTGGTGCCAATGGAGGAGTTCAATCACATGGATTTCCTGTGGGCAATGAACGTGCGAAAATTAGTCTATGCGCGTATGTTGCGAGTACTGGGGAAGATCAAAGACAACAAGAAGGGAAATAGTACGAGTACGACGACGAGCGCAGTGAGTGCGAATAGTGTGCAGCAAGGTAGGAGACGGAGAAGAAGGAGGTGAATATGGAAACGTAATGGCAAGTGGAACTTCTTCTACTCGCACTACGGCTCGTTTGGTGCTTCAGCAGCAGGCAATGCTGGCTAGTCAAGGAATGGCCACACTTAAAAGGAATATGTGGTAGTAATTGTAGCAATTTTCTTATACTTATTTCTTATTTTATTTATTTATTTAGTTCGTTAGCTTTAAGAGATGAGTAGGCTCAATTCAATAGTATATTTACGTAGTGCAAAAAAAAAAATGAAAAATGCGTTACGCAAATGACAAACACTGAAAGCTTCTACGACATTGTTTTCTTGTTGGATATGGTCCCCGGTTGGTTGTAAGTCTAATAAGAGACTCTCTCTACTATGTCGTCCGAGGTCCCGATAAAAAAAGACAAGTATGTTTGCTGGATTCGGATTTGGGGGAATTTCTCCGTATCCATTGTGGCAATGTAATCTCATCCTTATACCTCTTTTATCAAGCTGTCGGAAACGATGTTCCATAGTGGAGGGGGTAACACCCCTTTTGGAAGTCTCCGCTACTGTGATTTTCGTGACAAGAATTTCCCTGCGTTACATTTACAACTTAGATATTCAGTTCTTGTACCCCTAAGTACATCCACCGCTTGGTGTCCAGATGGTCTGAATAGATATCGCCTAGGAAGACTTGGTTGTAGAATGATATTCCCCTGATACATGCCAGTTGCAAACCAGTTTCTCATCTCGTCTATTCCCGCAGGTGTTGTTAAATCATTGGCCATTTAGCTGGCCTTTCGTCAGCGCATTTTATAAGTTACGACTAATCACTACGCCAAAGAATTCTTTGTGCTCCTTTTGTAGCCATTAGATCATAAAAACCTTTCCCTTTAGTCCTTTGGCGATTCTCTAGGAAATATTCTGTCCAGGACTTTGAGTTGGCTTGATCTAAAGTCATATCTTCAAATATCCTATGTGTTTGGAAGAGAATTTCGAGGCATCACCACTGATGAGGGCATGGATGGCGTTGGCGCTCGTGAAGTTGATTTCCTATTTGGAGAGAAGTTAAGTACTTTCATGTAATTATACTACTGAACCGATTGCTATCCCTAATGAAATTGCGGTGCAGAAGCTGGTTCAGACTGGTGCGGAAGCGGGAACCCAAGTGCTTCAGGCGCTTCGACCCTACTCCCAGGCATCGACACAGAAAGTGGTCAATTGATTCTTCATCATCCTTATCGCGGCAACTTCTGCAGAGAGTACCTGTTGGTATTCGCCATCGTTGAAGTACTAATGATATATCCCAGTGTTCTGTGATGGCACCGGTAAGGACCCTTACTTCAGATAGATTGAGTGTCAGTTCAGTCTTCCCGTTTGTTCTACACATCATTTTTTTTTTGCGGTGAGGAAAGGGTTGAAAATGCCTTCGCACCATATAGCGCCGCTCCTACGTGAGTGGTGTAACCACTAAAACAATCCCTCCACTTTCGCATTACTTCAAGGTAGAGAATCCAGGATGGACCTTGTTTGAAGCCAGCATCTAGTTATTAGCTCGTCTTCTCTTCGTAAAGGGCTCAGCCCGTTGCTACGGTTGGCCAGTTTGTCGCTCATTTATATGGTTACATTTCCATGTCCGGACAGCAGTTGGTTGATGTAATTGTTTACGTCTCCGTGGCCTCTTGTCACCCATTTATTTATTTCTGGAATGGGCCTTGACGTCCATCTGCCTCGCTTCTCTGCATTCTATCGTGTCTGCCACAGGTTTTGAGTTTGCCTTTCCATTTCTATTTCTTGTGATGTTTCCGCTATGCCTGTGGCCTATTTTAGGTTCCGCTTCATTTTCCGTTTCTTTTCTGCCAAGTCTATAGGCAATATATTACTTATCACTAGCATCACAGCCTCTAAGACTGCCCGGTATGCTAAGACCACCCTTGAAGCTGCTGTTCTTTGTATGGTAGACAGTACTCTCCTCCTATTTTCAGCTCTTAGCGCGTCTGCCCATATTTCGCTACCGTAAAGAAGAATGGACTTCATTGTGTCCATCAAAACCTTTCTTTTGCTTAGCTTTGGCCCGCCTATGTTTGCCATTAGCTTGCTAAGGTAGCCTGTGATCTTTGCTGCCTTTTTTGCCGCATATTGTATTTTTGCCCAAAACTTCATTAGTAAACGGCCATAGTGTATTCATTCATTTCCCTTACGTGATCCCCGAACGTTTGTAGTACGGATTTATCCGCCTCGTTAATTGGCATCTCTAAGCCGCATCTATCCATCTCATCAGCCGACTCATTCTCTTCAATATTGCTATGTCCGTGGACCCCGGATGGAGTGAAATTGTTATGACTCAATGATGCAAACGTGGCATGACATATCCATACAATTCCCAATAGTAGTAGTAGTAGATTGGGTAGAAAGTATTTATTTTTCGGAACCTGATTTATCCGAGGCAGGGTAAAAATTTAAAATCTTCTGCTAAATGTAAAAGCTCAAACATATGTATATAAGTCTTTGTTCATTGTTCGGAAAATACGGTGCATGAGAAAGTATGGAGTTAGGTACATAGACTCCACTTCTTAGCACCGTCCAAAACCAACCCAAAAGTACAGCTCCCAACATTTGCTCCCAATGTTCTAACATTTTAAATTCCAAGTCGCCTCATTCCTCCACTAACTTTCTCAGCTTCTTCGCTTCTTCGACCAGTTTCTTTGTGCTTTTCTTTACTATTTTATGCAGAACGCGCAGCTCGTTCTTTGCAAATCTTCACATACTTTGTTGCTGCTGTTTATTTTACGTGCAAGCATTGCGCTCTCGCTAAGTATTCGTGAATGTTTACGCCATTGTCATTCGCCACTCGACACTCACTCGAGTGCACTAAAGGCAAACAAAAACAAACTAGCACACACATACACACAAACATACATACGTACATATTGCATTTTTAATATATTCAAAAAAAAAGCCAAACAAAATAAATGGATTCAAATTTGGGTGGGTCGCCACCGCTAAGGGAAATGAAGATATTCCCCTTTAGAATGCAACCGAGCAACAGCAACAAACGGCAAGAACATCTAAACAAAATGGTGTCACCAAAAGCATTAACTTCAATTCGGGGCAGCGGTACCTTTGCAGGAGAAAAGAGATAGAGAGGACTTGCGCCAGCAACAGCACAACAACGCATGCAACTCAAAAGCGTGAACATAGTCTTGAAAGTAGTTGCAACTGCCGCCTCAGCTTTCGCACTATGGCAGCTACATGTGTATTTGTGCATTTGTATCCTCGCTGCCGCCAACTGCTGTTCGCATTCTATTATTTTTTGGTTCAACACAACGTTGCACTCAAATGTCATTTGCAACTTGCATGCTAAACAATTCCATTTCGAATGCGGGGCGGCAACAATGCAAATAGGCAACAACAAAAACATTGTTCATGCCTTCGCCATACTCGGTGGAAACATATGTATAGCCTCCCGGGTGCATCGTTCCCCATTAGCTCCAAAGTGTTGTAAGGGTTTATATATTTTGTTGTGCAGCACAGTGCATCGTTTTATGTATTTTTTTCGACTTTAAGGGGAAAGTGAGTAAGGATGTGACAATTTTTAAATATGCTGATACAAAAATGCAAATGATTTAGCGATCTTTTCGAAGTATGTATTTAAATGAAATAACAAGAGTGGAAATTTTTATCCTCGAGACTAAGTTGGTAAGGTATATTAATTAATCGTAATCACAACGGCCGTTTAACGATTCAAAAAAATTTAATCATTAATCGTACAGATGACTATCAGAATCATTGGCGAATGGAACTGAAGGCTGAACTCCATTGGAAGAAAGTGCAATCTTTAACTGGAGTACTTTCCAGGACACTGCGACGGTTAGCTGAACTGGCTGATTACGCCAAATACGCCGCGAGATAAAACATATAAAACTGATGAACAAGGCTCATAAAAACCTTGGCATAAGGTAAACCATCAAGTATTTTCTAAGAAGTCAGCATCTTGTGCTGATTAAAATCACAATGCCGAGAAACAAAGGTGGCGCCTTCCGCGGACCGCTAATCCTCTCTTTATTGATTTCCACACTTTCGCTGATATCATAGTATTTCAAGAATGATAGAATACAGGATTGCGCCGATTGCACCAGAATTCGTGAGAGTAATTTTGGCGTGACGTCACCGTAGAGTTGACAACTGAGAGCGGCAAATAAAACCGCTGTCTAGTGATGTGCTGAATTGTCGGTACCCAATACTTCCTTATGGGTCCACGATACTAATTCTTTACATGAAACCTTCGCCATTATACGCATTTCAAGTTTAGAAAAAACTTTCATTACTAATTTATATGATATTGGTTAAAACACTTGAACTTATCGCAACAGAGAAATATTATTTTATCAGTTTTAACCCTAGTCGATCCAAGGTTCAAAAAAAAATACTTTTAAAAGTTTCGTAAAAATATTTCATATCATACGTCAACAAAACCGATAAAGATTCGAAAATTGTCGCTAACTGGTTACAGAGTCTGCCTACAAAAATGATATCGTCCGATTTAGCTGGAACAAAAATGCTTCAAACAAGTAAGAGTTTCTCTGTATTATGGCCTCGAACCGACATATATACATCTTTCATTTGAATCATCCTACATTCGGGTTTTGATAGACGAGTCTCCTCGGAACCGTTTGTTCCATATTTTTGGCCTATTTGCGCTTTTATTCGAAACCTTAATGTTTCGGTACCGAGTATCGAGAGTATTGGATACTTGAAAAGTATTGACTCAGCACATCACTACTGCTGTCATCTCGACTGTGGCGTCAGCAAAACAGCTGATTCTGTCAAATTCACTGAGAGCCGATTAGCGGTATCGCCATCGGCGCCGCCTTCTGTATTCTCTCCACCGGGATAGTATTTAGTATTTTTCGCACTAGTGATGAAAATTAAATTTGTATACTCTACCTATTTGCTGAAAAGTTGCACTTAAAAGTAGATAAACGTACCTAAAAAGTAAACATGTATTTTTATGTGCATAGTTAAAGGAATTTCTCTAAGCAGATGAAGCCAAACCTATGTTTTAAACAATATTTATTCCCCTTTACAAAGGAAGGAGGCTATTGACTTGGAAAACACATTGAAATGCCTTTGAATAAAAGAGACAAGTTCCCGAAAAGTTATTTGGCTATATTCCAAATGTACCTTAACTGATGTGCTTGTACCGAATATATACTGAAATTTAAGAGTAGCTACATTTTTACCGTGTTTAACATCACTATTTCGCACCATATGTTCACTTTTTCCTCTTCTTCTGCTTCTTGAAAATTATTCTTTACTCTCTCATTCTCTCACTATTATGCCGTCACACCCGCTTGCTCGCAGCTCGATAGGCGCAATCTTGTATTCTCTCATTCTTGGATAACAATCTTTGACCCTATATAATCGCCCTATAAATATTGGTAATATTTGTGAATATTAATAAAATATGGCGATGGCCGGTTAACAGCAGCAGAGTATACAGGGGTTACGTGGCTATATAAAAAGGATGCATACGAAGAACTTGCTCGCGAGCAGGAGTTGCAAAACGATAAAAAAAAAACAAAAATAATAGTTCACAAATCGAAGGTAAGAATATTTCCTCTCTTTCAAGAACTAAATTTTTTTCTTTTATGAAGTGAGCATCGCTGCTATGAATCACCTTAATTTGATAGGAAATAATCCAAGACCCTTCGGATAGGTACTATAAGCAAAAATAGATAGCAACCGGCTTACTTTATCTTCCATTGGATGCATAAATCGCTACACTGTGCTCATTTTCTAGTCTTCGGTTGCACTTTCTTACGCTAACGTAATAATCTGTTTGTGCATAAATACTCGTGCATACGGATGTACATATGTATGTTTGAGCAAAGTACATACGAATTCTGGTGTAGACCCCAACTGCTTGTCAACCAGTAAATGCAAATGGATGTCATTCGAAAATTTACGCATTCTATCTGATACTCGTAGAAATGAAAGTACATAAATAAATAGCTTTGCTTGGGACACACATATTTATGTATGTATGTTCATAAGTACATACCGACAGATATATATTTATCTGAGGCCAGCAATCTACAATGGCACATTTGTTTTTTTTTTTTTTTTTTAATTTAACCACTAACACAATTTCGGATTTAACCTCTAAGCACTGAAAATCCGTTTGTATAACTGCACCGATTACAGACTGATGTGCACTTTTGCATACTTGAATATTTTATGAAGATATTCCGGCAATGCTTTTGTCAAAGCTCCTTACCATGTTTACAGTTAAAAGTGCCATGTGTGTAACTATTTGAAGGCAAGTAGATTTGTATTTGCATGTGTAAAATAGCATAATCATCATTTTGTATATTTATTTGCGTTAACATAATAATGATGTACATAAACAAATATTTATTCTGAAATTCGTTGTGCTTCCCCGCTTATGTAAACCCCTTTGACAGCGTTTTTGAACACAGGTAAATTCGCATTTCTATCATAAATTTTCTTAATAATTATAATCGCATTAGCGTAGAAGTTTTTATGGGATGGTTTTCTACAGCATTTATGGGTAGACAATTCAGCGAGACGAGTGTGTGTATTTACCTCCCCTTTTCGCTTTAGTTTTCGTGATAAGTTTGCGCGTATGTATGTATGTAGTTTAAAAATTGCAGCCAAATTTAAGAAATGTCAAAATTTTCTTGCACACTAATATTCTCACACATGAAATTATGGCAATTTTTTCTTGACCATTTTCTTAAAGTTGGATATTAAGCTTTAACATTGCCCTGTAGATAGATACATGGCGTATGAGTAACATTTTCCTGCTCATGCATATATTTTCAGTTGGGAATAAATTGGCAAATGCGACAGATTAAGTTAACAAAAATGTGCTAATATAAGCGGTTGAAGAATAGGATTTATGGAGTTTTCTTTTTTACCGTAAAATGTTGCCTTCTCAGTGCTCTCTACGCACCAATACTAAGGAGAGGGCAATGAAGAGGTAAAATTGTTTAACTGACTTCACAAAAAGGAATATATATTTTTTTTTATGTCTGTTACCGTATAACTTTGAACCACGTTAATCGATTTCGATTTTTTCATCGGAACGGTGGTATCTCGAGGGTGACCCCATACTAATTTTGTTTAAATCCGATATTTGGATCGTGAAGAAATTAACGATAATCATAAATTTTCATATGAGAATTGAAGTCGGTTTTGTTTTACAAGAATGAAAGTAAGGGTGAGTATAAAGATGAAGAAAAGGATAAGAGCGAAGGTAAAATTAAAAATGTTAACAAAGTGTCATATGCCCGTTGTCGCACGTAAACTCGTTGGTTCCGTAAGTTAAATTAAGGCAGGCGTTGAGTGTGCTGTTAAGACTCTAGGCCGGTCAGCCATTTTCGAGATTTTGGAAGTGGCGGCGAATGAGAGCCGTCCGCCCGTGCAAATATCCACTGTACCTGGGTAATGCTAAAAAGCTCCAGCAATCTTCCGTTTGCCACCAGACAACACGGTGTGGCCCTGAAAATCAAAATGTTAAAGCAGTTTGGTCTGATTTAAGCGCAAAGCGTTGCCCGGAGTCGCTAGTGGGTGCTATCCATATAAATGGCAACACTTATAGACCAGTGGTTTAGATAAAAAAAAATGCTCTGGGGCATTGCTCCTCATAGTAGCTCGGGCTCTAATAGTCACCTTCTAGAGGGATTAAATACCAGTCGATGTTTTGAAGTCCTGAACTATTTAATTGATAATAAAGATATGTATTAACCCTAGTAAATTTTAAACAATTTCAACCTTTTTTTAAATATTCAATCTCTTAAGGTCCCAAAAAAAATCAAAATGTTTAAAATTCAACTACAACGGAAAAACACTTAAAAATCTACCTTGCAACATGCAACACGTACAGCAAACCGCAGTGTTGCAAATAAAGTATCAATTATTTATGAGCAGTGCAACGGCAGGAGCATCAACCGCAGCAGCAAGCAAAACACACTCATATATCTACATACATATCTACATATATACTAACACACATTGTTGATTTCCAAAGAACACACAGAGTGAAAACGAAAACATAGCAATTACACGACGATAAACAAGCTACGAGTATATGAAGCGGAAGTGCGCGAGCAGCATTTTATAGCGAGTAGGAAATGCCTTGGCTTCTTTTTATTTTTCAATGGGACCACAGAGAATCCGGCGTAGTTAGCGTAGAGTGGAGTGCAAAGAAGGAAATGAGACTCAATTTAGTGGAATATGTATTTTTAGCGGTATGTATATATAGCAGCAATGCACCACCACTGCTAGTCGACTTAATTTTTGTTTCGCCTAACCCAACAGGAGGAATGCACTTCCTGTGTAGTTTTTTCCTCCTAAATAAATCGACTGCAAGTAGCAGCACCAAATTTGCCCACACAGCATCCTTACGTGTTCACATAGTATAATTTATCTTTTTATTTTGCTTTCGTCTCTTTCGTTACTTCTTCCTTTTACTACTTAAACTTTTACATTTACTTTACATATTGCGTTGGTTTATTTTCCTACAAATTTTTGCAACATTTTGTTCGGGTAAAAAGAAACTCTAGACCTGACTGTAGCTTCTCGTCAAACATTCTGCTGCTCACTTAGGATTTTTTTACTTGATCTGTGATATGCATGTATGTATATATGTATTTCATAACGAACACGATCTTCAAAAGTGGCACAACTCAAAATTTAGCATTTTTGAAATTAAGCACTAAAAGTCTACATAGAGCTCTTATTTAGCTTTCAGCAAAAGCAGGAGCAATTTTTTTTAATAATTTGTTGGAAAAACCTAAGGCAAAGATTTCCTTGCCCATATGATTAGCATATGCTAAGAAATGATTTTTCGCATTTTCTGACGAACGTGTAACTTTGAGTTGTGGCATCTTTGAAGATCCTGTGTTATATGTAATTTGTGCATACGAGCACTCGGCAGCAAGTTTGACAAGGCAAGGATTACAGCAAATAACATCCTTCGCCGCTATTCACTTCACTTAATTCAACACATGCAAATTCATACAACAACACGTACGCTGAAAAATAAGTACATTGCATTCTATGCAAAATCGTTTGAGATAAGTCACTTCGTTCTAAAATAAGAAAACTATATTTCATAAAGGTAAGTTAAATATTTTTTTTACTTATTTATTATCTACTCTTTACTAAATTTTTTATTTGGTTTTATTTCAGTGTTAATTTATATTTTGCTTTATTTTGTTTTATTTTATTTAACTTTTTGATTTAACTTAAAAAATAAAAAAAAAATTGAAAATACAAAGTACAAAATTTATAGTACTAAATTATTTTTATTTTTTTTTTTATTTCATTAAAATTTTTTTTATTGAACTTTATTGTACTTTCTTTGTTCTTTAATATAATTTTTTTGCTTTAATCTAATTTTTACTGTCATTTATATTTTTTTGTTCTATTTTATTTTGTGACTCTTTTTATTAAATATTTATTATTATTCTAAAAAATTAAAAAACTAAAAAATTTTTTGTTTTATTTAAATATTTTTTTTATCAAAATTTTTCTATTTTAATTTATAGTACTTTCTTTTGTCTTTGGTACCTATTATATTTTTGCTTTGGTTTAATTTTTACTACTATATCTATTTTAATTTTTTCTGTTTTATTTACATTAGCTTATTTAGAAAATATATACAAAATATTTACACAATTGTTTCATTGTGTTGTACATCTTAAAATAGTATATTTTATTTTTAGCACTTCATCGTGGAATATCCCGTTTCCTTATATACATAACTATACTGCGAGCTTGATATTTGCTCTTGAAAGGATCAAGTTTCTTCTGTAACGATTTTTGCTGTTTGCTTGTTAATTTTCCGGTGTCTAACATAAAAAAAAATTGCAATGAAAGAAGGCAGGAAGACAAGTCACGTTTCAACCAACAACGAATACTTGTAAAAGTTGCGCTCAAATGAAATGCGTACAGAAAAAAAAAACGAGAAAAATTAAACTAAAGTATAAATAATACAAACCACAGCATATTGTCAACTTGTCAAGTTTTTCTTGGTGCTTTGCTCTTGCAACGTAAAAGGCTTCTCAGCATCGCTTCAAACTCATAAAAAGTATTTCTGTAAAGTTGATGCCGTCTGAATTACGAAAAGGAAGTTTATGTTTTCTGCTTGAACAGATATGCATGCAAATACATAAATACAGAAGTTTTTAATGTACCGCTACTTAATTGGGCTGCAAGTATTTAACTATTTAAACGCACTAAAGTGATGCGCTATTTAAGAATTTAATATTCCTAAGTGCACATTTAACGCAAATTTACTATGCATAGCTAATGGCCGTCAGAAGTTTTATTCAAAATGGGGCTTGGTCGAGGAATGAAGAAGAAAAAGTAAAAACTTCTGCTATTCATCGTTCCGAAGCTTTAAAACTCTGTGATCGCTTTTCTCTTTTAATTACTTATTTTTCCTCTTCAAATTAAATTAAAATAAAATATTTATTAGATACCATTGCCAATGAGTTCCAAAAAAAATAACCCCAACACCCACCCGTTGTGTGCGCAAATGCTAAGTGCTCATATTTACTCAACTTTAATCATTTTGTGTGTAGTTTTTCTCTACGTGACAAATTTGCTATGTAAAAGTAAACAGACAGTGTTTAATTTTGCACACACTAGGAGAGGAAACTAGTTACCTCTCTTTATATGCGTAAATTTAAATTTAAAAATTTTCCTGAGGAAATTTTAAACATTTTATGTGTAAACTGTGAAATTGTGAACAATAAATATTTAGAACTAATAAATGTTTAGAAAAAAAAAATTTGAAATTTTTTCTACGCCACACATATGTTAAGTAAAAGTAAGCAAGCAGTGTTTTTAGTTTAATTAACACGGTGTGTAAATTTGCATTCATTAAGAGGGGAAACTGGTTACCTTTCTTAATATGCGCAAATTTAATCAAAACGGTCAGTCGATGCATTTTCCAGAAAATTACGGCACTCCGAGTTCGCAGCATTAGAACTTGTCCCTTTGCAGCGTTATAACACGCTTACATATACACGTGTCGCTTGGATGAGTTTCTTCGAAAGCTTCGACTATGGTACACGAAACAACCCTACAACGCTCCTTAAACTCTGGTGTCTAGTTATTGGTGTAACAGGACGACTCCGAATTACCCTCGCGCTTTCAAAGTTTCACGTGAGGAACACACAGCTAGCGCGCTACCAATCCGCAGGGACTGGCTACAAGCCCGGTTCAACTTAACAATAAAGTTTTTTTAATACCGGTCGCCCCTCGGCAAGAGACATTCATGAAAAATTTGAGACAAGCCTAATGTACATACATATGTATGTGTGCGCCAGGACTCCGAATTTCATGTAGCACTGTACCTAATACAAAATGATTAAATTTTAATTACTGCCCATTGCCGCGCTGTCATAGTATCATTTTGACCCCCTTTGGCAACCAAATGCAATAAACACACCCATACATACTATAAATATGTATGTATGTAAGTATGTGTTTTGTATTTACATTTCTGTGTGCATTAATGCCATAATTGTATTTGTTTGCATGTGTGCGTTAATGATGTGCAGACTTTTCTGCTTTCAATTGCATTCATTGGCAATAAAGGATAAAAACTCTGTTTACTTCTTTCCCCCGTGTCCTGCCATCGAAATAAAATGAAGTTGGTTCATTGTGGCAACAGCTACTCTATGGCTCCTTCATGTGCATGTGTGTGTGTGTGTGTGTGTAAGTATGTGCACATGTATGTATGCATGCATGCACTGTTATCTATGAGTATTTGCAGTTCAGTTTTAGCCTCAACTTCGACACTGACTCCAACCAAACTCAACGTCATTGTGCGTCTCAATGGCAGTAAATACTTCTCTCCCACGTCCGCTTTTCTGGCCCTCTGTGCTTGCCTCATTGACCGATAGCTTCATCGGACTTTTGCATGTGTAGTGTGCAACGTGCATCGTTCTCTTGTTTTTCTTTTGTGGTCCTTTGGTTTTTTTGTTCCTTTTCAACCTTTTGTAATGTGACTGTAATTATGTTCAGATGTTTGTAGCAGCTTTTAGCGATTTTAAATTGTGGTAGCTGCTTTTGGTCAACAGTCTGAATTTCATTGCTTCTTTTTGATAGGCAGTCGAGTACACATAAACCCTGTAGGAAATCGCGGTAGACTATAAGTACCGAATAAACTAGACCTAAGTGCTTTTAATCTGTTATTCAAAATGCATCTGCTTTCTATTACAAATCACCTACCTAACATAAAAATGCTTTATGACTATAATTTGCCTAGTTATTAAACAGTTGTAATTTGTAAATTTCCCGTTTTTATTCGGTGAAATAAAATCATATTGTACTTTTAAAAAAGTGATTATAGCGAGGAAGCCCTTACTCCTGATAATATAAAAGTTTCAAATGTTCCATATTTAATTTGGGCACCATTTGTATCAACTCACGTCGAGCGCACGTTTAGTACATTCAAGGCTGTGTTAAAGACTGTTCTGTTGCAAAAAAATCAAGTTGATAATGCAGAGAATCGATGGATAAATAAAGAAGTAATAAGTGGTCATATGAAACTGCGCAAAGGTTTTTTGTATGAAAAATGAGCAGGAAAGGATGTTACTCATACGCCATGTACACCTGAAGATATCTCGAAAACTTGTCCATAGAATAAAAAATTAACTAGATTTTCGGAATCAGCGAGCAATTCTATATAGGAATTGGCTATGTAGTAACGTTCGTTGAACATTTTTCATATAAGCCAGTGTTATATTTCAGCTTTTGTCTTTTTTTAGGGCCTTTTTTGCTATTTCTAGTGTCTTTTCCTGCCTTTTTCGTTTCGTTTATTTTGCCTTTTTTATAAGTTTTTAGGTCCCTAACCTCGATGTTCAAGAATAAAAATGTAAATGACAAATTTTCAAATAAGAACTTAAAAATTAAAATGCCACTCATATCGGGCTCACTGTGCTACAACTATAGTTTATAGAAGTCTTTGAAATTCACTAAGTGGAATTTCGGAAATTTAAAAAATATGTGTATGTGTGACGCAGTATGCCGATTCATCATAACAAGTTTACGACGAATTGACACATTAGTTGTTGCTCTTTTCCCCTTTTTCTCTCTGTCTACACATCATTTCCATTTTTCCTTTTTTGGTTCTCTTTATTTTTTCTACCTTTCTTTCTTTAATCTCTCTCCTTTCTTTCGGTTTTTTCTCTCCCTTCTCTAATTCTGAGTCTCATTTCAAACCTCTATATTCCCTATTTTAGGATTTTCTTGGTCTCTCTTGGCATTTCTCTTCCCTCCTCGAGTTATAATTCTTTTTTTTTTGTTCCTTGCATGCTTCTTCCCTTTTTCTTCACATAAGTGGTTCTATTCTTATTACTTTCCCTATCCCTACTGCACCTACTATTTCCACTGCCATAGCAGTTCCCTTCACCAGTACCTTCTATTGCTTTCTGAAACACGATAACTTTTACATACATACCACGCATACTATACAAAAATACATACATTCCATACTCGTATAAGAGACAAACAATTTTTCCAAATCAAATTCTCTTTGAGTTCAACAGCTCCCCCACCGCCCACCGAATTCTCCATCCAGATACGCAAACGATACGCCATGTAACGATACGCCATGTAACGAAATGTATCGGTAAAAGTGCCTCTCCACTAATGATACATACAAAACCTGTCCTCTCAAAGTTCATTAACAACAACCATCGATGGAGTCTGTGGCAAGAACGGAGAGTGGGGCACGTTTCACAGTGTAAGCGGTGGCTGGCAAAGCAAAGCAGCAAAAAGGGCTGTGCAAAACGTTCGATTAGTAATGAAATGACCAGCGTTAACTGCTTTCGGATTAAACGCACAGCATTTTGTGCGACCACACCCACAAACAAGGTGTAAATACAACACAACAGATAAGCATATGTACGGCGTGCATCCCACCATCACTCCAAAAGACTTTAAGCTTATGAGTATGTGTGTGCGTGTGTTTGTGTTTGTGTTTGTATGACCAGACTCATCTTACATCCCTTTCAAAGTGAATAACTGTTTATTATGTTTAGCTTATGCCTGGGTGGCGGCGGTTTGATCATTTCACGTCGCGCATTTCGCTAGCGGCAATTAACTTTGTAACATTTGCATGCAACCGCCAGCAATTGCAACAAAAACAGCAACAACTAGAGCGGCAACAACAAGTTTAATAACCACAACTCCAGCCAAGATACGAATCAGATCAGAGGCAAAGCCATTCATTGGACGTTAGGACAAACCTATCGATTTCACGCTTCATACCGATGATTAACACAGACATGCTGGCCCGAATGTATTTGTTTGTACGTTCCCTGCAAAAATCGTTGCACCATGTAGTCTTTTTGTGGGGTATATTGGAGTACTTACAAAAGTGCTCCTCTGTCGTGCTGTACCCGTAGCGGACCAACTCGTGTCAACTCTGCGCCAGTTTATTGTTAGCCGATCACTGCTCGTGTTTTAACGAAATGTGATTGAAGTTGAGAATTTGAAAGCACACTTGCCTATCTGGCTGTAGCTAAACGTGTAGAGATGCCGTCAGAGGTAATATGTAATTTTTATTTATTTTTATTTTTGATTTTGGGTTTTTATTAATTGCGAAAAAGCATCCGTGAAGTGCAGAACAAAAGTGTGTACGAACGAAAAAAATATATATCAACAATGCCATTTTTAATATGTTGGGAGTAATTTTGTGCTAGTCCGATGTAGCTTGAGTATATGGTCCTGCCCTAGGACATCGCAATATTAATTGGAGCATATTTTTTATATGAATTGTGGTTACTTTTGGAGTACTCCTTGACCTGATTTGGGAGTACTCTTTACATGCCTGCATGGAGTAGTCGCGATTTTTACAGGGTTCGTGTAGAAATGTGTTTGTGTAGAAATTTGTGTTGTGTGTATAAATGTCTTCTCTGTTCACAATGAAATGAGTTATATGCTTCTGTGAGCGCTTTGCCTTTTCATGGCTACAAAATTCATTGCCTCTGTTCATTAATTGGCAATGATTAATTGACTTTTGCGGTCGGTTATCTGTGTGTGTGTGCATAGCTGTCCAAAGGCAGGGAAATGTGAACATTATGAATGATGTTGAGTCAGGCAAAGAAATGCTTATACGAATGTTTAGTACGCCTTTATACTCATTGGTGTTTAGCGCATAATTATAGGATAATTGAGTAGTATCGAAATCGTATCGAAAATGTGGGTAGCAGTTTAAGGCAGATTAAGCAGATAAGGGGCATTTGATGTTTTGGGCGCAATGTATGAAGAAAATTATTTTATATAATACCACTCAATAAAATTCTCGAGAATTTCCCGCAATTTTTCAACGCAGTTAAATACCTTCTGCTTAGAAGATTCTTATTTAGAACCATTTATTTAAGTTTAATAGTAGGAAACCTGCTCCCTGCTTTGGACGATCGGCTCACTAAAGCTCAACGGGGCTGCGAGTGCGGACGGCGTCTAGCTACAAGCTACAAATACGCATGGGACTGCAACTTTATTTTCTGGCCTCAGTCTATGCTGCCACATTCCAACTCTTTGGTGAGATATGGAAGTAAACATTATACTTAAGTCAATTAATACCTCCAACCTTTTTGTCTTATACAAAGGCGCATTGGTTGAATCGCCTTTAAACTCAGTAATATAACTCCTTGAGGTTCTTTTGTAAATGTATTATTTTGTCAATACCTAGGCGTCGTTATGTAACGTCCTCACAGTTGCGATAAGGCATCTCTCAGCAGGGAATCAAATGCAAGTGTCTGTATTGATTTTTGTTCGTAGGGTAAGCACTGAAACCAGTGGAGCAGATGAACCCAAGCATCCAGTCGATAAAGACAAAATACCGCCCCACAATGACGAGGGACGAATAGCAAATTTAATACTAAATAATAACGGCCTGGACGGTGGCGTGGAGTTAGTAAGGTAAATGAATCAATTCAGTCTGCATGAGCTCCGTTACTCTTCGAAATTTGAATTTACTTCAACCGGGTCTAAGTTAACACTTTTCAACTGAAGTCTGCTCAACAAAGAACTGTTCACAGAGTAAGCTATGAAACCGGGCACAAAGGCATTTTTTAGTGGCTAAAATTGTAAAAGAAAGTTTGGTGAATGCGTCTTCTGTGCAAGTGTTTTCTTCACTTTAAAATTTGGGCTTCGGAATCACCGAAACAGCAAGCGAAAGAAATTTAACAGTATTTTATAGCCTTTGAGATGAAGAATTAAGCAAAAAATTTGCTGTACATTTGGAATGATCTCTTGACTTGAGAAGGGTAGCTAAAGAAGTTCTTAAAAAGTTTTAAGTATATATTTTTGTTGTTGTTCTTACATCAAGGAATCCATCTCATCGTCGAAAGCACCGAAAAACCACATTTTAAAATTTATTAATAAGTTCACGCTGTTTTCGGGTAAAAAAAATAGAAACACAGCATTTGTGAACTATCATGTACATATATACAATAGGATGGTCCAAGACAAAAAAGTTTAAAATTTTAAACTCTCACCCCTAGTATTTCTCTAACTGGAATAAAACATCCTTAGTTTTTGTGTCACAAAAAAATATATAAAAAAAGAAAAATATTATTCCGTTTCTCTTCAGGAGACTTCCAATAAAAATACCCAGTTGTTTATTTAACCGTTTATTGGTATTCACTATTTTTATAGGTCTCCCAAAAACTCCCAAAAAAATATAATGGGGGACCTATAAAAAATCGCAGTATTAAAAAATGATAAAATAAGCAATTGGATATTGTTACTGTAAGTCTCCTGAGGAGAAACAGAGTTTTCCGATCGAAAAATACTGATTTTCAAGAGTTCTATAAAGTGTTTTTCCCCATATAAAATATAAGGAAGACATCATGGGATTTGGAGATAGTTCTAAATATATATTTTTTACAAAACATTCGGTCTTTTTTAACCCATTTAGAAAAATTCTAGAGGTTAGAGCTTAATTTATAAATTTAAAACAAAAAATGAACCACCCTAATGTACCTTTTACTGTTAATAGCGCTTGTAAATCTATAAGTTTTATTATGTTCTGTATTAAGGCATAAATTGTCAACAGCACTGGAATCTTCAAAGCGAAAACATTAATAGAGTTTAAAAGTATTTTTACTGCATATTTTGTGGCGCTTTCAAATGTCCTTTCTGTCACAATATGATTTCTTCCTTCGCAATTATATTTTATTATTATAGTACAACACGTGGACACACATACATATGCCATGGCTCAATGCATTTTATTGCCGTGGTACATGTAAATACATATGTATGTACATATGTACATATGTATGTATGTGTAGTACAGGGAAATCATTAACTAAATAGCTGAACAAATTTCTGGTGCGGAAGTGCAACGACTTCGACAATTTCGAACCAATCGCGAATAGCGAAACGGCTTGTGAAATTTCGAAGTTTAAAGCTCAAATGATTGGATTTTAAAACTTCATATTTCAAATATAGTTACTACGCAGTCAGCTGCCATTGGACTTCCCAAAACATCGTCAGTTTAGTTCAAGTGGAGTTCACTGTCGCTTCTGCTACATTTATTCACATTTCTGCCACGTTATCGGATCAAAGTGCGCACAATTTCCTTCCAATTCTCACTTCGCTACAATGGCGGCGACGAAAAAATGCGTTGCACGTACACTTCTGTGACGCGTCTGATGAATTTTGCATGGCATCAAAAGCATAAGCCAACACACACACACACACACTCCTCGTTTTAACACAAATACTATTTATAACAAAGCGACGTGCAGCACCACACGACAGCTCTCGCCACTCGGTTGAATTTAGAATTCAAAGCAATGCAGCGAATGCACAGCTGATCCTTCTCGGTGCAAATGGCATAATAATAATAAATTAAGTGGTAAAAAATGTTTAAAGTCTTAAAACGAATCGCGTGTGTGGAATTTATTCACATAATTTTTGTAGCTATGTCAGCTGTCATACATAAGTGGTTTGAGTAATTGGAGGAGCACATATTCCATAATTAAAACAAAAAAAAAGTAAAATAAAATTTTCTTCTTACAGACTATACCTACTATTGGAAACAACTACAAATTGGAAACCGTATGTAAATACTTTTAAAGTTGAATCCTTTTGCTTTGACAGGCAAATTTTTAACTCCCTCGATTGCGGAGTGATCTTTGCCTTCGCTCAGCTAACTTAACCAGCAACTTGGGAGTTTTGCGCTAAGAAATCACTTTGCTTTACAAACACCACTGGCATTGCATACTTTCAGGCAATCATGGAAAATCAGCTTAATTGCATTCAGCCCGGAAAAGTTAGCGGCGGCAATGAGTGCACACAAAAAGGTTATTGCAATTCTATCATCATTTGTTTGCTATTGTTGTTGTTCTGCAGTATGCATACTCTGGCTCTTCTCCAGTCTGTTGTTGTTTCTGTATATTTTTTGGTTTTTGTTTTTGTTTTTCATACAATATATGTATACCCAAAGCGCTCATTTGCTGCAGCAAGTGCATTACTTAGCGTAAATATTCTTCCACAACTTTGGCAGGAATGCAATTTTAAGCAAAGTAAAGCAAAGCAGAGCAGAGCAGAGCAAAACAAATCAAAACAAACACTGTTCTGTTGCTGTGGTGAGTTTCGCACACAAAATCAGCATGCGGCATGCCATGCCATGCCATGCAAATTGGTCGGAGGTGAAGAGCTACCTACAGCAACCGCATTTTAAGTGCAATAAGTACGCCTCCTTAAGTTAAACTTTCGAAAATCACTTTTGTATTCCCCTAAGCAAATAGTTTAGTTGGTATAGCAACTTTTTCGGCAAACTTTTATATTTTTCAATTTGTGTTTAATTGGAAAATTTTAAGCGTTGCCAAAGTTTCGAGCAATTTTTTCTTCTCTTTTGTTGGACTTAAAACAATTTAGGGAAAAGAAGCGAATAATCTTGTTGGAAAATTCCACAGGCCAAATGCGTACAGACATAAAATGTAATAACGTTGATACAAATTGCAATTAGTCGGTAAAAAAAAGAATACATACTCAAAACTACCAGCTTCATAACCATTTAAGGTATACAGTCTACCAGTTAAAGCAAAGGGATGAGGATCCAGTGTGACACTTAAAACTCCCTTTACTTCCTGCGCTGCATTATTGGCCAGGAAAAGCTTGCAGTTGCACAATTGCAGGCTTTTGCCCAACATTCCTTGAGCCGACACGGAGACCCATCTGTCCAATAATAGCACCTGTAGTAAAAATCCTCTGTCTTTTTCGCGGTGTGACCAGCCAAAACAATTCGCAATTTCCTGCAACATCACTATGGCCTGGTAAGGCGAGGCATTTCCCTACTTGCTTTTAGCGCATTGTGGTCCCCATTGCCGTGTAGCTATAAGAATAGATATCTACCTCCCTTCCGCACGTTCGCGAAGTTGAGCAGACAATCGACTACTTCTTTAATTCCTCCTTCATGGAAAAAACTACAGTGAACTGGAAGCCTAATCTGAGCTCCCTACAAAATATTCAAATTTCACCAGCACACTTCAAAAAGATATCCAATTAGCTCAATTAACTAATATACTGGATTTATTTTTTTTTTTTTGTAATGCGTAATGATGTCCTCTCAATTTTTCAAACCCGTATCATTCGATGTTTACGTGCGACTTATTTCGAATGTGTCCCTTTCATGTCCCTCAACACTACATTTTGCCCTTTTAATGCACAGCAAATATTTTACATTTCCACTAATCGCCTGTTGATTTATTCAAAAGGATTTACGCTTTTAATGTGAATACAAACCACAAAAGCAAAAACGTCTAAAACAAATGTTTGCAATCTCTGAGGCGGTCCACTGTATATCTATACAAATGTATATATATATATATAAGTATACTATGTACAAATGTTGAAGTCCTGCATATAAAAAAGGCAAAAAGGATATCAGGCGGCGTGGACATAAAAAAATGTGTGACCGTATGCCGCAGAGTCGCTGCTATGATGGCAATGACGGGCAAGTATGGATTTTGGGTGCTTTGAATGCGGTTGAGTTCAGATAAGAGCAAACTTCGGCAGTGTCAAAAAAACATTCGAGAACTGCTGCTGTGAGCTGCGGCGACTAAGGCTTTCTGCACACTGGACGTCCAATCATAGTTGCTGCATCGTTACAATCACTATGCAACGATTAAATTTCCGCACACTCGGTCGTGATATTTTAATTAAGCCGGCTTCTAAATATTCGCTTAGAGCACAGGTATTTTCGGTTTTATGATTGAAATTTTCGGGAAATTAAAAAAAAACTGCAAATTTAAAATTACGAACTGTGCGATTAGTTAACGACATTTTTATAACCTCCCTTTTAATAGCTCGGGATGTAACTATGTAATATTGATGCGCCTAAAAGATGCAGCGATTTCTATTCTCAAGTTACATACCTGGTGACAGTACAAATGGAAATTATAATAGCGAGGTTTTAGTTCTTTAAACTATAATTTTTTTTTATACTCATCCGCTTCTGCATCCTCTACGATTTGCCGACAACTAGTCGTGCTGTGCCGGCTGAGGGCGAGACAACAAATGTGCAGTAAGCCTAACTTGGTAGCGCGTACGGTCTGTGTGAGATTTTTTTTACTAAATTTACACTGTGTCGGTCATGAGCTTTCATACGTAGCCACACAGGATAAGTAGTTGTATCGCTCTTTTCTAATTTTGTGTTTGTTAATGTATTTTGCTGGCTTTTCTAACTACAGAGACTCCCACACTGTACGCAGGTTTTGTGTAAAAAAAATAGAGATGTGCTAATTTCAAAAGCATACAAATTGAAAATGGACACATTTACTTATGTTCTCACATACATACATATATGTATATGTAAATACAAATGTATGTGTATATAAATAAGTAATGCGTAGACCGAAATCTAAATAAATATCCTTTAGTCTGTCTGTGCCCCTAATTCGCTTTGAAGTGTTTTTTTTTTTAATCTTTTGAATGTCGCTCGCACATTCACACCCAGCTACTCAAAGCCGCAGGGTTCTTTTGCTCTTGGTTTTGAAAACATTACATTCCTACACAAATAACTATGTACATACGCATGTCGAGTACCTGCATGGCAACTGTGTCTCATATGCGCGCATAATTCTCTGCATCTCATAAAGGGTTTTAAAAAAATATGTCGTCGAGTACCTCAATATATCAGGATTACGCTTCACATACGCTTCACATATCCAGCATTAGTGTGCGTTAGGTGTCTGTGTTTGTTTAACTGTCCTTACCCTTGGCATCTAAATTTATTATGTGGTCTTTTGCGTCTACAGAAAATATTATTTCACATTTTTCATTCGCTTACAAATGCGGGAGATCTACATATGCAAAAGCGTAGCCTATTCTTTTTGAAAAATAAATATTAATAGTTTTTGGTTAAAAAAAAGGTTACGGGATTCTAAAGAGTTGTTTTGTAAGAAAATATTATTAAGTTAGCTATGTGTTTAAATAAGCGTGGACATTTATTTGTTTAGACATAGCGTTGAATCTGGAGTACTAGGCAATGGAATGCTACTTAATTACGAAGGGCAAGAACTTTTACACAAATGTGGGAGGCGTTCATAGGAGTATGTAAACATATAAAGCGCAGACAATTTTTACCACAAAGCTAACTATTTAAAATTTTAATATTGGCCCTCTTTAAAATATCCGCGCATGTATTTTCTAGCAAAAAGATAACCAATGCGCCTATCCTGCCTTACCGCCTATCCTGCTCTACCGCCTTCACCTTAGACAGCTTTGGAGTAATAATACAATTGACCTCGGATGATACCTTGGATGAAGGGATGTTTGTTTAACCTTTATGTCAACCGAAAAAACTATTCGCACGGAAACAGCTGCATGGCGAACTTTGCCGGCACTTGTAGACTGGAGACCGTGGGATACTGGAACACCGGCGACGCTGGTGATACTGGTAGAGCCAAAGCCGTCCGACTGAGAGATCCTGGTTAAGTGCGAGTCTTTTGGGAGTTATTACCTTTGTAATTATTTTTTGAACTGTCGTAGCCCGTGTGAGTTCTCTCAATGGGATCTTCAAAGCAGCTCTTAACACTTTCTTTATGGTATATGGTCGCATTAGCAAGAAAAGTTGCTGATCCTACTGGCCGAGTGACTTCTAGTTTCCTGGCCTGTATATCAGCTTCCTCGTTTCATTGGGTGCCTTGATGACTCGCGATCTATATCATTTGTATCGTTTCGTATTCCGCTAGAGTGTTCAATTTATTTTAATATTCCCATACGGCATGCATTATGTCCGTTGATATAATTCCACGACAACCACAGTGTTAGCCAAAGTGATAGCGTGACAGGAGTTTCCGACTATCATCAACCTGCTCTACACAACCGTTGCTGTTCTAACCGTCCCGTGAAGAGTTTACCTGTACCTAATATGTTTCTAAAATCTTTTCGAAGTTTTATGCAACCTACAGCTGATTGCCAAAAAATGCCTACAGCTGAGATCAGCTGTTTTTTGGCATTTGCTCCTATCTTTTACAATCTCTTTAATTTCGATTACAATTTCTTTCATTTCTAGTTTTTACAATTAATTGAAAAAACACACCAAACACACTGAACCAAAAACACCAATGCACTAACTAAAAACACACCTACAGCCTACCACAAGAAACGGTAAGAAGCAGAGTTACGTTACTTATGGAACCGTACGATGTTTCTAAGTACCTTTGTAGTCTCAATATAAAACTATAAGCTTTAGTACTTCAATATGTGAGTACATACATATGTATGTAAATTAAAAAAATTACTTTAATTTTAAAATTTAAAGAGTGTTTATTTTCACAGCTCTATGCTGAATGCAATCCAATCAAAGAAGGACGCAATATTTGTATATAACGCCGGTGTATTCTTTTTCGTGCCACACTGATGATAACCCAGCGATATAACACCAACTTGAACATAACGAAATTTACGTTCACTAGCATGACCCTCTACGCGAACGTACAGGGGTCCACCGGAATCGCCGTCGCAAGTGTCTTCCCCTTCAATGCCACGCGTACAGAGTTTTGTGTTGTCCACACTGCGACGCCGATATACCGACTGACAGCTCTCGCGCGATATGATCGGTATGTTAGCTTGACGATGCACATTTGAAAAGGTTGCTGGTGAAAGGAGGGAGGATATCAACTTGCAAAGAATATTAGTAATACGTCGCTTTCTTACAATTCTCTGTAGAACCCCAGCCGCTTATAATGCCCCATTCCTTCTCGAACACTTGGTTCTGGTATTCCGGTATGCAGATGGGCTTTACGCTGCCTAAAGGATTGCGGAACGGTAGAAATTCAGAGTTTTAGTAAATACTTAATTCCTGTGTTATATGTTTGAGACCGCGAGAGCAACTTTCCTTATGAAAATAGTCTCAAATGTGATAAATTCAATAACAACAGTCGCTCATTAGGAATAGCGAACTTCATTTCAAAATTTTATCACATTTAAAACTCTTTTAAGAAGTTAACTACAAAAAAAATTAAATTGTGGGTTAGGCCACTTCTGCTCTCTTGGCCTCACATATATATGTATGATATATACGTAGATATGTACTTGAAAATGAAATTCGCCTCTCCAATCGTAGTAAGGCTATATCATTGTTGTAGTTCGTTGCTGAATATCCCGGCTGCTTAATCAACTTTTCAATGCCAACATCTTGCGGCGGCGCTAGACAATGCTCTTCACCCAGCTCATCCAATTCACAATCGACAGTAACGTTAATGTTGTGCTCGCCCAAACGAACACCAGAACTGGAAAAAAAATCAGATGATCCCCAGATAAGTACTATTAATACCTTCATAATCACAGCTATGCGAATATATGTATGTATGTACGTAAATTTGTAAACAGAAATTCCTTACAGATGCGCTTTAACGCAATGCGCTGCTGTCAACACATAACGATTCGTTATCAAAGTACCGCCGCATTGGAATTTATGACCGCGATTATAGATGAGTAAGACGGCCCAGGGATGTGCGAGGAAAGTGCTCTCGGAACCGAAAGAGATTCGCTTGCGTGAATTATCGCCACAAGCTTGATTGCGAAGTATTTCAACGCCAACTGAATCGAAAGAGCGCACGGAATCGAAGTCCAGGTCACAGCAGACAATGCGCTGAAAGGAGATTTAAAGAGAATTTTTTATACCTTTCCTAAAAAATTATCAAAGCCGCTTGAAAGTGTTAAGCAGAAATTGAGTTTTCGATGCGAAGAAAACCGAGGGATCTTTTCAGATATTTATATTTCGAAATCAATATTATTTCTTTATTTAATACGAATTACCTTTTTGAAATCCACAAAACTCATTTCAAGAAATTTCCTGTGGTCTGTTGTCAATTTCAAGCCATACTCATTTAAAAAATCGACCATTGGTTTGCAGTCGCTTAGCGGCAACTGATCTCCTAAGACGCCGAAAGGTGTAACACAGCTGTTGGATGCTTCAGAGTAGGCGGATAGATTAAATACAATAAATACCACCAAATTACATAGAATTAAACGCAAATGAAAACTTTGAGACATTTCAAATGCACATACAACAGCTTCTAGCAAAATTTATAATATTAGTAACTTCACTGTTCCAGCGTCAATCCAGAACTGTTTACAATGTTTTCAATGAGTAAATAATCAAAAGCGCATTATGCAGTCAAGTGCACATAACTGCGAAACTTGAAAAGGCGGTTTATCAGCAGCAGTCTAACCGCATCTTGCAGCTGATCGGCGAGGAAGCGATAATGACTGGCAAAATTAATATGAAAAGAAATTGTAAATACATAAATACTTACACGGTCACTCCCAAAATTGTATATGGCTAAAAATTTTTTTGTTACAAAAAATTATTTTAATTTTTTCACAACTTGTTTACTATTCTAAATTGTAATATATATATACACGATAGTTAAACTGCATATCTTTGAAAATTTTCTTTCATTTCAATGATAATACACGGTTAAAAATTTCGGTTTCAAATTCAAACCTTCCAAGTTTAAAAAAAAGAGGGTACATATATTTAAATTTTAAACCCAAACTAGTGCAACTGATAGCACGATTTCCGGCACCAGCTTTTTATATGTGGTAACCTAGAGCAAGCAAACACACTCACACGCACACTTTACAATTAAAAATTTCTGTCTGAAAAGTATTTTATGAGATTTCTTTTCTGAGTTGCTCTAACTTGAATCTATTTACATAAGTTAATAATGGAGAATTTGGAGATATCCATAATATTTTGGACGGAAGAATCTCCCTAGTGTATCATGCCTTATGTGTGCTTTTGACTCGGCCATTGAGTGTAAGTTTTAAGTGGCTAGAAAATATCGTTGATTTTGACAATTTTTTTTGTTGACGATTCTCTTCCATATAAAAAAACTGTTGAGCACACTTTGTTTGGGAAAAAATTCGTTACACCGTCAGCAAAAGAATTCTTAAAAATGGTATTTTGTAGGCAATTGAAACTTGCATTTTATTATCCTAAAATTGAATGGGCTACAAAACTGCATACCAGAAATTTTTCTAAAAACTCTGAATAAAAATTTTAAAAATTTTGTGAAAATTTGTCGAATTTTTATAATTTTTGCATAAAGTTTGATAAGGGGATTTATATTGTGCTTGTTATATAGCTAGCCAGGCTTTTATAAAAAAAAACATTAAGCCTAAAATAAACCATCGAAATATAGCCAAAACCCTTCAAAGTAAGGCGAGTCTATTCTAATGACCGCCAGTGTATGTCAAGTTATCTATTGAATATTACTCAATCGGTAGCTGCCAAGAATAGCAACTGCTACTTCAGAAATAATGGTACTTTTTTATATGTTTAGCTTACCCAAACACACATATGTACATAAATGCCTCCACAAAGTAAGGCGTTGAAGAGATATGCAAGGCCATTGAACTATGAGAAACACATTTTCATAAATATATGCTTTTGTATATACATATATTTACATAAAATATGAAGGAGGTATACAAATAAATAAATAAATATTTTTAATTAACGTGGGAAGGAAAATAAACAAATAATTCTGGCAGAAAGTCAGAAAGCAAAATGAAGTAGTATGCCAGCAGAACTTTTAAACGCTTTAAGCCAAAACTGAATCATACTTAACATAAAGCATGTGAATGCATGTAAACAAGTATACATAATTGTATATACATAAGTATGCTTGTATATTTGTTGGTAAATCTTAAAAAAAAAAAAACATTTCAAAAGTATGCACCAACAATTATCCAAGTACATAAAAATATCCAGTACATGCGTACATAGTTTGAAGGCATGTAAGTATGTATCGATGTACATACATAAATATGTCCATACATACACATGTATGTATGTATGTATGTGCAATTGTAGAAAACTTTACTCCTAGCCACATAGCCAGACGAACAAGCGAGCTAATTGAATTCGCCTGCAACGTTTGCCTGCACTTTCATTTGTAGCAGCGACTGTTACTCACGCACACACACACACACACACACACACACTCGTGCATACATGCGTGTGAATATGCCACCAACACTAGTGGAAATTGGGTTTGCTAGCATTTACCAACATAGAAGAGAGCTTGCAGCAGAAGCAACCATCGCACAAAGTCAAGTCTAGGCCATTTGTAATGAGGCATTTCCGGTGCTGTGTGTGAGCGAGCGATGGCAAACTCCGTAGAAGAGGAAATGACGGGAATAGAGGAAGTCGGCGGCATAAAGGCGTTGCCAGGGCATCCGCTGGTAAAGTTGACGTTGAATACACGGAGAAAATTGTAGAAAAATTTAATATGAGGGAAAATAGTAAAGGTAAAGGTTTGAAGTTGAATGGAATGGAATGAAACGAAATGAAATGGACTGGAAAGAAATTAAACGAAATTAAATTAAATGTATGCAAATAAAGTGAAATGGAATAGAGTACGACGAAATGAATATAAAAGGAATTGAATGAAATGGAATGCAATCAATTGAAATAATGAATAAAAATTAAATAAAAAAATGCAATGTAGCGTGATTGATTGAAAAGAAACGAAAATAATTGAAAACAAATGGTATTCATGATAGAAAATATGTAGAACTAGTGGAATTATTTTCAAAATCATAGTTAAAGGGTACTTCTCCAGGCCACTGAAGTCTAGGCTTTCAAATAACATACAGCTATGTACATATGTATGCATGTAAAAAAAAGTTACTCATACCAGCCGTCTGGATTCGCAACTCGCTCAAAAGTTGCTCATACGCACGGGCGGCAGAATCTTCGAATCGCAAGTTACTCATACCTTATGTGACCAACTGTACTTCTTTCGGAAGTACAGTACTTTTTTTTGATCCGTTGTCCTTCGTACTTCGTTCTTCGCACTACAGTCAAATGTGCTTCTTTGCAATATTTTGTACTACCTTTTAAGTTTACCCCTTTAATACAAAGTCGCTGGCGGAAAGCTGGTATTTTTAGAAAAATTTGTTTCATCCTCCGCTATACCAACCAGTTAGACCATATGTATTTTAGTTAAGCTACCCGGTATTAGCAATCTTTTTGCTAACGCGATTTTCCAGTTCTCTCACACATGAAAATTAATTCCTAAAATCGGAAAACTCATTTTCCAAACCTCATCAAAAATATGTTTTTTAAAATATCAAACTTCAGATGCCTTTTTTTGTTTCAGTGCAGTAATTTAAACAAAGTTAAATGCGGAAAATTGTGTTATTATACCACAACATGGTCATTGACTTCACCAACTGACTAGTGCAAATGAGTTTGCCCGTCACTCGTCGACTACTTTTCTCGCTACGAGAACCCCAACAATTCTAGATACGCAATGCAAGTGCATAACTACATACATACATACATACAAATGAAGGTTCGCACAGAGGTCATTGAAGGTAAGCATAGTTAAAGTAAGTCAGTATGCATTCGCAGGTATTTAACGCTACGAATCGTACTAGCTGCACTACTGGGCGCCAAGTGGTAAAATTTTCAACCACTAAGTGGAGTAGTTAAATGTTTTACCTAATAAGTGGCAAAAAAAAAAAAATCAATAGAACTCCAATTAAAATACCCAACGGCAGCATACCATTCAGCACTAAATATTTGCCCATTACATAGTCGATTTGTGCAATTACTAATCGCGTTAATACGTATTAAGTATCTATATTTGTAGGCAATATTATTTTTTTGTTGTGCTATGTTTCTCCATATGCCTTACCTTCTGCTGCCTTTCTTCTGCCAATCAATAAACTATCCGCACCTAAAAAACCCCCTTGCCGCACGTTCTTATCCTTTAGCAGTAAAAGCATTGACCAGAGATTACATACATATGTACATCTGATTTAATTGGCTTGCTGTGATCCTTGGAGGTGCAGAAAGCGCAACGCTGAGTTAAGTTCAACTAGCCGCGCCTTTTTTTTTTTGCTTCATTTGCTCGATTTGCTTGATTCGCTTTTATTTTAAGGATTTCCATGACCGCTTATGAGCTTCATAAAATCGCTTATATTTTATGTGTGTGCATGTACGAGCATGCTTTGAGCATGCTTTGAGACCTACAGAGCACGAACGATTTTTTTTTTTTACCCTTTGAGTGCTCGCGTAATAATAGCAGCTTTTCATAAAAATTTTTTTTAAAGGGCCTCCATTGCAATTGAATTGCAGTTAATAGTTCATTATGCTTTGGTATTGTGTGGAAAACTTGGTTAGTATTATAGGTAATTACGTACGTACATATTTGGTGCATACAAACAATCAAAGGGTACAGCATTACTTCTGGTCAGTCGTTTTATAAGCAATAAAAGGCTTTAGAGAACTAATTTTTTATAATAGCTTTTAGTCAAGTAAGTAAATTTCACATACGATGAACTACGAGTAATAAAGTACCAAGGACTACGAATACATTTATTGGAGTCTATAAAAGCTTGGATTATTCTACAAAAATTAGAAGAAGAATCTGAACAAAAAAAATTATAGTCACATGACAACTAGGAATGGAACCCCAAGTAGTTTATTCCATCGTGTCAGTAAGAATGGGATATTTATTTGCCCTGCGTGAAAACCAAGTGGACAGTGTCCTGTAAATAACCCCCAAATTTACGGCTTTGTAAGTCCAAGAAAATCAAATGGTCGTCTTTTGTTACATCAGCACCGGAAAGACCATGCAACTGTCCTTGTCCTGGTTTCAGCCCAGCATGTCTTGGCGATATTCATTTTTATGAAGTAAATTAAATTCCTTTCGTCTTTTCTTATTGCGACTGGCCCTCAGGTACGCTTCCAAGCAAAGTCATCCGCAACGTAATATCGCTACAACCCATTTTAGTTTGACTAGAAAATAATCACACCCAACTGAAAGCTATGTAAGGCGCTCCCCAACCAGCTTTGAGCATATCTTGAGCGAGCTTAAAGTCTCGATAACCGCCTGACTATGATGGGCTTATTGTTGCCAGTCTAGTCAGGCCAGGTCAAGGATCGCTGCCGTCAGAGTTAAAGTCGAAGCCTGAAGCAATTAAGCGCCAAATGTCGCAAAGTCCGGCGTGTGAAGTGGTAGATGGGAAGTGGTCTTAAATTCCCCATCAACTACCTTGTTGTTCGATTCAGCTATCTGTATAGCGTAGTCTGTTTTAGTCCATTTAACCTAACGGAGACTCCACAAAATTTTAAAGGCTTAAATAGGGTTTCATTGAGCAAGCGGGTAGCCTCAAGGCAGAATCTCCATCTCTTACCTATGTCCCCTAGCAGTTGATAGCCATCGATGACTTTTTCGCTCTTTTTCCACAATTTTAGGCACCTAAGTCAGCTGCTGATCTATAATCAAGTACTAATCTCTAAGCTTCAGGCGTATGCCACTTACAATTATATTAGGGAGGAGTTGTGTGAATAAACCGTTTTCCCATAATTAAGATTTATCGAGACCTCGCTTTTCGCAGACCAGCTAGTCAACATCTTCAGGTACGCTTGCATCCGCTCAATGGAGGGTATCCAAACATTTACTAAAAGATAAATTAGCTGCCTAAGGTTGTAAATTATATGGATTGTCGAATTCAGTTCTAGGAAGATAACTCAATGAGATTTGCATATTACTATTACAGGAATAATATGTAGTTAAATAGTTCAGTATACATGTATAAACATCTGTTACCTACCTAATAATATAATATAATATAATATACGTACATATATGTATACATATTTCAAAAAAATTCTCCACATGAACTGGTTTTTGGTCCTTCAAAACTTTGCGCTTTATCACTCGTATTTGCTGGCCCACAACATAGCTCTAACTAAATAATAAAAGCTCAAAGCTCATAGAAACGCTTGCGCTGTTACAGCCAAGGGATGTTGAGCTCGGGGGAAATAACTATGCAAGAATGGCATGCTGTTGTCTGTCACCTGTTAAGCTCATTTATATTTATAATTTTTCATTTTTAACATCGCATACACATTCGCGCAAAGTATGCAGGTATTTCCTGTACACGTTCAGCTGTTTATACCTATTAACTTACTCACGTACATATAGTATACTTATTACACCGTTGGCAAATAACTGAAATTACGGTCAGCGTTCTGAGCAAGGTTTTTTTTTGGTGTCAACAACGTAAAGTTGTTGTGGCATATTTTCGGTGCAGGAAATGTGATATGAGCAAAGTCTGTACTTATGTATGTATGTGTGTGTGTGTATGAAGGATCATCAGCTCCTAAAAGTGTAGTTCATATACACACATACAATTACACGTATTTTGTAAAATGAAAAAAAAAAGGTATTTTGTCAGCAAGTGTCACGAAATTTGGAAATTCCTGTCATCGCTTAGCTCAAATTCTCTTGCTGGAAAAGGAAGAAGTTTAATATCGCTGACTACATAAATATGTAGATATATCCAGCATCCATCTCACATATACATACATACACTCATTTGTTCACTGCATATAAAGTCCAATTAAAATAGCAAACGCTTGTCACAATGACGACAACCAACGATCAATCATCTGCTAGCTGACCATTACCAGCGAGCAGATGTTGCGTGAGGTGTTGGGTAAAATTTTGCCCCTTAGGTATGGTGATGAATTTCAGGCAAGAAAACACCGTGTGTGTGTGTGTGTGTGTGAGTCATGGCTGTTTCTCACAAAACTACCCTGTAGGGAAACCCCGAACTGGTGAACCAAATTTGTAGTTCTGTACTAGATCTTTATCGCCAAAAACGAACCAGTAAGATAGTAACTAGATCGCCACCAGTTCAAAAGCAGCGATATGTGGTACTTTTAAAAAACAATTTTAGAAATCTATATCTAAAATGACGAATTTAGAACTGGTTCAAAACTATAGAAAAAGGGATGCAGAACGAACTAGATCTCATCTGGCGAATTTTGAACTATTTCGAAACTATTGAAAAAGGGATGCAGCGGGGGGCTTGTTTACTTTAAATAGATTTTTGCTTGGCGGGTTTTTCGTTCAAATACGCTTTCAGTCTGCACGTCGCTGATGCTTTTTCATAGTTTGGCAATACAAAACTAATATTTGTGTTAGCATCTTAACATTTTGGGACCTTCTGGAATATAACCAATAACAGTCAGCAGCTCTGCAAATTCGGCTACAGCCAAAGGTATGTAAACGTGTTTTCAAATGCAAAATTAAATTTACATTCATTCAAACAAATTTGATTTCAGATTGAAAATACATTTCATACAGAGATACATACAGAGATTTATCGCGAACTAGTAGTGGTTCTAAATGTACTAGAAGCGCAACAGTTCTAAACTAGAGATTTTCTCTACAGGGTATGCTTTACGAAAGCAAGGCAACTACATACAGTAGGGTGTGAGGCGAAAATTAGGTTGGATGTAAGTTGGGCAGATTGATGTGTTGGATGAGCTGTGAACTGTGATTTAATTTCAGTTTCCCTGTTATTGTTCATACTACACGTATATATTTATTATATGTAAATGCACTTATACAAGTGTGTATCTTTGCTTTTGTATTTAATTATGTTTACAAATTAATTGCTATAACAATTTGTTACAAATTGCAATAAACATTAAACGGCGTGGTATTGTAATGAAATGCATGACATTTAAATAATTGCATTAGTTAAGGCGTGTCAACGTTATTCCATGATTTGTATTAATTATGCATTGTTTAGGTAACTTCGTTTTGCGAATGTCCCAGAAGAGAAGTTTATTTGCAAGTTATATGTAGTATATATGTAGGTAAATGAACAATGTATACGCATACATACATATGTACACTCCTTGCCAACACCCCGGCCTGCATTTTAATGCCTCGCCAACTGGTAGCATGCCTTATCTGTACATATGTATGTATGTACATACAGCGTTCGTGGCAATTAATTTGTAACGATTTCATCTGCTTTAATCTGCTTTAATTCGAAAGTCACTGGATTTGCCGAAAATCAGCAGACAATAACATAAATTGTAGCATTCATCGTCCGAAGATCAGTTAGACACCAAAAGACGCAGTAAATTTGCCATTTTACCGATTCCAGAATGCTGTTGTTTTCCACGCCATTGACTCAACTAAACGCATATTCTGATCTTCTGAGGTTTTTATATTTGTCCTTTTTACTAAAAACTTCTCAGCACAGCCTACTTTTACGCGCAATATATGCATATGCATTAGGGTGATCCAAAATAAGTAAAGCCGGAATTTTAATGCTATCAACCGAAAAATATTGATTTTCAAGAATTATATACCATTTCTACCATTTTCGCTTTGAGCGAACTCTAAGTAAATATATTTTAATTTCAAAAAGAATACGGGTATATTTTTTCGGTATAGAACAATCCTAGGGGGTGAGAGCGTAAAAATTCCGATTTTACTTTTTTTTCGGGCCGCTTCATAGGTAAAGTAGCCATTACGTTGGCTTGAAAATATAGGTACCCATGGGTGGGCAGCGAAAGCAAGGGCGTCTACCTACAAAATAGCTGAATCAAGTTTAGGAGAACCTATTTGTACTCGGAATGAAAAACTGGTGCAAATCCGCAAAGCAGAGAGGCAATTGGCCAAGTTTTTGGTTTCGGTCAAAACCGGCAAACAGCTGCAGAGCCATATAGGAAGAATAAGAACATTTGCGATAGAGAAAAGTTTTAAAACTAAACTCAAAATTTTAAAAATTTTTCGTGATCAAAGAGTAAAATCCTCGGTATAATTTTTAAACAAAGTCTTTTCCTAACTGAACATATAGTGGATGCCTGGATGCAACTATGCAACATAAGAAGTTAATCGCTTACTCTTAAACATATGCGATTAACAACTTAATTACGAAATTTTTTTCTGAAAATATTAGTTGCTCTGATTCTCCAGTAAGAAAAATAAAGCATAAACTATTGGAAATTTTAAAGCCCAAAAAGAAAGCGGGCTTCGACTAAGCCTGGAAAATCAAGTCAAAGGCTCAATTGCCACTAGTAAATATTTCTCGATTCAAAAATTAGGCAAAAGTCATATCAAATCCATACAACTATTTTTGTGAGCTACACTGAAATTATGATTTCTAAAAGAAAGACTAAAAGGTCCCGAAAAACGATTTCCAGAGGAGGTGAAGTAAGAGACAGTTAATCGCTACTAAACTAAATGTTCTGTTCAGAAAGTTTGGCTAACTGAACTATTTTTTTTTTCGATTTTCTACGAACAACAGTACCAGAATGCTACTTAAATATGTATGTATGTTACTACATAAATTACAGCAATATACATACATATATACACTACATATATGAATTTAGATTTGTCTATAAAGCAATTCTTTTGTCATAAAAAATTATTCCTTGAACTCGTGCTGGCATAAAACATTTGTGCATGTCAAAACTATCCCTACTGAATACATTTATGTACATTTTTAACATTTTTGCTGTACCACCAACCAAGCCCTCTCTCTGCACACAAATACACGCGCCAATAAACTTTGGTATGCTAAGGGACTGCATTAAATTTCGTTAATTAAGTTTGCAACACTTTTTTGTAAGTGAGTGCCGTTGTATGCAAAAAAGGGTGTGCACATGCCACACACACACACACACACACACACACACACACTTAATAAACAAATACTCGCACTCACACTTGCGCTAAAAAATATTATAAATCACAACGTTTGTGCTGCGCATTTGTTGCATGCTTTTCATACACTTTTTATTTTGCATGAACTCAGCGATTTCGTACTTAATAAAATACTCGTTCGTGTTCACTTTTTGTTACGAACGGAGGAGTGCGAGCAAAAAGCTGCATGTACACACACACATACATACAAGCGAGCGAGACTAAATAAACGAGTTGCCGAGATTTTCGCTGGAACACAAAATTTTATGCCATTTCATTGAAAGTGAATGAGCAACAAAAAAAAGCATTGCAATGTGAGAATGTGGGGGGGGGGGGGGGTGGATTTGTAGCAGTTCGGAAAATTCAAAGCGCACAGCAAGGATTTGCATACACATACATATGTATGCATTAGAGTCCAGCGCAATTGTATTTGCCGCATTTCATTCAATAAGTACTCCTTGCATTGTACTCTACTCCCAACACATTGTTACTACTTTTCCGCATACATACCCTACTTGGCGTTGAGAGAGTAAATACTTGACGTACTTGCTATTACTCCACCAAAGTACATACTCTACTTTCTCTCATCGCGTACGCGAGATATTTGCTGCTGCCAAAAGGGAGTAGCAAATCTACTCTCTATATACTTGTAGTACGGTAAGTACTTGCGTATAAAATTTCAATTCTGGTTGTTAGCCTACTAGTTGATATCGTTTGCGGCGCTGGTCAGTGAAATTGAAAGAGTAAAAATAGAATATGGAATTTGACGATGTAAGGAAATGTTTACGGCCTTATTTATAAAAAATAACGTAGATTTAGACAGTTGTTTAATGTGACATATTTATAAAACTTTTGTATTCAAGCAGCTTTTTAAATCTATGTATGTATGTACTTAAATTTTTATGAAAGTATTATTTCTCGTTTCTAATTTTCTATAAAACTATTTGCAGTCATTAACCAACAAATAAGTTGTCGACAACAATAACTTAAGCAATGCTGCTATACGAAATAAAATTATTAGTGGCAAATCAAAATTTTGAAAAGTGCCGATTTTCACATTCGATAGTTGGACATGGTAGCGACGAGATGTACGAGCATTTTTTTCTTAAGAGCTGCATACTGATTTAAGAATTTTGTTATAGAAGCAAATTTATTTTCTATTTATTGTGCGCAATTTTATATGAATTTTTAGTTTTTCTTGAGAGCCTTTACAAATAAAAAAAATTTCGGAATATGTACATATGTACATACATACGCAGCCATATATGTAACTTGATTTCAAGAGAAACGAATTTTCATTGGGCAACTGCTCAGTAACTGGTGCGATTGCACCTTCTGAACGCGTTGTTGCGTACTTCTGATCAACTGAATAGTTGCGTGTTAGATGATCGTAATATTTTTCTGATCATTTGAGACAACATGTTGGTGTGTACCTTTGAGAGTTGAATTTGACAGCTAATGTATGAAGTCGTTCAGAAGACGCATAACGATCACTGATTTTTTTTTAGCAACGGTTGCGCTCAACTGCTGCGCCTTCTGAACCTACCCATTGATAACTTTTTTTTTTTGATAACACTGCGACAGCTCAAATTGGTATTGAGTAAAACCAAATGCAAGATAGAGTTTTTGAATTTCATTGATTTTTTTTTTAATAAATACTAAAATTAGAGGTGTATGAATGGCGAAAGAAAAACTTTATCCGATTTTTTTTAAATCGAAACTACATTTTTACATATGTACATATGTACATGCATACATAAATATATTTAATATGAAATTGAAATTTTCACATCAATTTGCGCTATCTTCAAACCCATGGTTTCAATTGTACGCATATCGTCAGGGTTTTCCCCACAACTTGGTTTTGCTGCAGTGAAGCGACAGAACAAGTGACGAGAAAAAATATATGCGGACACTTACATATATATGTATCTATGTACATACGTATCAAGAATGATAGAATACAAGATTGCGCCGATCAGAGAGGATTTTTGAGAATAACTTTTGTGTGACGTCACACTGGTGCAATTGCGAGAGAGAAATGCCAAAACGTGAGCACGAATGGAAGAAGAAGAAAAAATGTTGCAAGGAAAACGTAAACAAGTTGCACAAGTGTGACGTCATGCAAACAACGATTCTGTCAAATTCGTTAAAAGAGGAATAGCGGTCCGAGATCGGCGCAACCTTTGTATTCTCTCAATCGTGTATCTATGCACATACGTATCTATGCACATACATACATATGTACTTAGGTATGTATATCAGCATTTTAGTTGAAAGTACGTTTTGCTCGTCGCTCTCTTCATCGCTCCACTACAATTGACCCGAACGATGAAAGTAGGGGATGGAAAGTATTTGCGCGGCGATCGGATGTCTTGTTGGGCCGTTTAAATGGAATTGCGCAGGAGTCTAGTATGTATGCATGTATGTCCAAATCTTTGTGCAGACGACAAATGCATATTTATGCAGTCATATTTGTACATTTTGTACTTGTAGAAATACATACATATGTATGGGCGTGTGTGTGTGCAAAAGCGTCCCTGCAAAAAATGGGACTAATCCGGGATGACTCCGGGAGCAATCGCAAAGGAGCATGCGACTAATACCACTTTTGATCTCTTTATATGGAATGAACTGATCGCTTTTGTTCGAGCATGTCCTATGAAGAGACTAATTGTTCACCTTTATACCCGAAAGGGTATAAAAAGCGACTAGTCACTTTTAAAAAATAAAAAAAAAACTTGCGCCAGCTGAGATTCGAACCGGGTTGCTCAGTTTTGTTAGGCGAATACTCTATCTGTGTGCCAACGCCGCACATGAAATTTCATTGACTAAGTGCGTACATATCATTAAATCGTTAATAGTACCCGTTAGAGATGAGTCGAGACTAATTGACCTCCATTAGTACCCGTATGAGACTAGTTGCGACTAATTAATGCCCAATTGTACCCGATTGAGAGTAATCTCAGAATTCTCTCTTTAGAGATTAGTCGCACAATTTTTTGCAGGGGTATGCCTCAGCGCGCTTTAAAAAAATGCGACAGTCACGCGCAAATAAGTTCAAGCATCACGCAGCTGTGAACGTTTGGGGGTCACTTTGGTCACAACATGAGCACGAAGTTAAGCGTTTGAGCGCCCGCAAAACTCAATTAAAATTTAACAAGCAATTTTTCATATTGTTTTTTTTTTTATTTTTATTCTTTTTGTTAGTCCTGGTAGATGCCGTTGGAGCAACGGAAACGTCGAGTGTTGTGTGGCTGTGCACTTTGCTTGCTTGTCTGCTGCAAATGTCTCAATATTTTTAATTTCAAAAGTAACTGATGGTGTGTCTATTCACTTTTTTGGGTGCTCTCATACCGGAACACAAAAGTATGCAATTGTATTCATTATTTAGCATGTAACATGTTCAAATTTACCCGCTCATCGTGCATTGTTGTTTTCTTCACATTCTAATGAAACACAAATCTGTATAATATATGTATATATATGTACATTAGGGTGATCACAAAAGTAAAGCTGGAACTTAAATGTTTTAAAGTGATTAAAAGATTTATTCCCAGTCAGCAGAGATGGAACCGTTTGCAGCCACAGCTGCCTCAGTCTGACGAGCAAGGGTGGATTTTTGGTATCAATTTTTGATCAAGAAATTCTTAATTTTCGTATATACATTATGGTGGTCCCAAAATGTATGAGGGAGGAAAAAATAAAGTTCGAGTTTTCATACGCTTATTCTTGAAAATCAATATATTTCCATCGGAAAACCCTTTGCCTCTTCAGGAGACTTCCAATAATAATATCCAATTCCAACAGAAAAATATTAATTTTCAAGAATTCTATACAATTTCTACAAAAAATTGTTTTTACGCATGGACAACTTTGAGCGCTTTGAGCGAACTCTATATTTTTGTATACACAAAACCGTAGGGGGTGCGAGCATTAAAATTCGAAATTTACATTTTTCACATGCATTTTTGGACCGCCCTAATGTATATAAGAAAAAGTTGCATTTGGCAAGTGTCGGTGAAATACGAACGAAATCGGGGCAGATGAGAAGGAAATGCTGAGATGATTCCACATCTGCGGTAGTAGGGGTAGGCGACGATATTTCATACGAACTAAAGGAAAGCGGGCAGTCGGTATACCTGCCCGAATCGAGAATTGGCGCCAAGCCACTAGCAGAGGCCCCTTTGAGCGCACCGCCCTGGGCTCACTGAGCCGATTGCAAGTCCATATGTCGAGGATTAATCCGTAATTTGACAAAGGAACTGCTATGCCTTCCCCTTCCGGATGATATTTTGTCGAGGGTACCCTGACCAGGTACTTATTTCATCACCTCTGTAATTTCCTGCGATGCCACTGTGTCGTGGAACCAAAATCAACTTGATTCGGAAGTGTTACGTGTAGAAGGAGAGTTGAAGTATGAGGAAACGACTCAAAGCAGTCGATCAAAAATATAAATATCGCTTTGATCCTTTGAACTGAGATGTACAGTGGACTGACTTAGTGCTCAGGTAGGAGGTTTAGTTGAGTTAAAGTCTAGCAATGACGGTCTTCTCCTCCTATATGAACATTGATAGTTAAATAGAAATTTATTGGTTTATTGCATAATTATTAAAGTGGATACCAATTTTTTTATCGGTATGACCCCTAAGATATTTATGTTCCTTGTCTTCCAAACGCTTCAGTTGTCTTGACTCATTTTTTGTAGCACTAGCGAGGACTTCAATAGGCTCATCATATTTTCTATTCAAATAAAACCAATTCATTTAATGAAAAATTTCTTATTTTGCTTAGTTTTTCATTCTGCTTGCTTTCTCCACTTTCTATGCGGCTGCTCGTTGCAAACTCAATCGAAACTAAATGCTTAACATAAAACTTTGCATAAATTCGCAGGCTATGATTAATAAGTTCTCGTGCATCATTTATATATATTTATATTTGTTACATATCTGCATATTTGTATGTTTGTGCTTTTACTTAGACCACCCACCCAGTTGTGGCAAATGCCTTTAGCCAAAAACCGCCATCCCAACGGTCAACGGCGTTTGTCTATGCAACTTACTTATGCAGCTCATTGTCTCGCACTATTGGTCCGATGCACACAAAACGCAGCGTTGCATTCGACGCGTACTTAATACATACATATATACATACATACATAATTTATGCGAATAGATTTTCAAAACAATGAGGTTGAGCCAAAGTAACCCAAAGTAAAGTGCTGCCCGCGCACAGCAGACAACTTTATTTGCTTGTTGGACGCTCATCGTCGCCGGACAAACGCTTTACCAAAATGAATTGCATTACAAAATCACATAAATTTTATGTCTTTTTTGTTCCTTTTTCAGTTGCATTCACAATTCCATTGAGTCTTGCTGGTAGCAAAAATAGAAGCACTGCAAACTGCAAAAACTTCATGGAAAGGTGAATATCTGCTTTATGAATTTATTTCATTCAAACTACGAGCGGCAACAGTTGCTGGCTGGGAATCTGCTTTGATCAGCGAAATTATGCGCAAAATTTGATGGTATTTGAAAATGCGCATTTTTCATTCATTTTTCATTCGACGCAAAAACAACAAGAGCCACACTGGTGGCCAATCTAGTGAGCAAGCGAGAAAGATGCCATAAATTGGTTGAGCAATAAATTGAGCTGTTTTTCGCGTGGCTGAATGATTGTGCCATTAAGAGTACTACATAGACGCGGACGGACGGACACTTGCAAGCGAAGTACTGTGTACAAGTGGGAGATGCATTGTTCAATGGGAAGGAAAAGGCTTTGAAATGCTAAGCATCATTAATAAAAGAAGCTTTTGTCTAAATGAATACATTTGCGTGTATATCGAATAACAGGTGGTGAATGAGTTTGTGGAAATTTATAAAATGTAATATAATTTTAATATTAAAATATGTATATTTGATGAGCTAGCTGTAGGTGAGTTGTTTCCTCTGGATAAATATTATAGTCAAGAAAGAAGCTCAATTGCAAACAGCAAGACTCGTCTCAGAGTCTTCATGGCCTTGTACCCTGCTGAAATAACTTCAAAATAATTTTCTGGAAAATTGAAATGGCCACACTGCGAAGCTCTCTGCCGGTTCACACCTCTCTTTTCGGAGTGGCCATATCTGGATGCACTTGGCGTTTGAAATTTTTAAACACATTTCTTTAATTTTTATGAACTTTATATAAATTATGAAGCTTTGATATATGTATATGGATTATATTATAAAATAAACTATATTTTCATAAATAACACAGGTTTACAAAAAAAGGTTTTGCATATTGAACCAAATCTCTATATCCCTATGGCGTTCGACGCGCTGAATGCGAAGCCAAGGTCTGAATTAAAAAATTCGATTCTTCAAAGTTATCTAGAGGTCATGCCAAGGTCATCTCAAGGTCAAATTCAGAAGAATTGTATTGAATTTTCAGGTTTTCCAACAAATTTTTATCTACTTGACCTTCAAATGACCTCGAACCTGACGTGATGAAGACTACCAGATCTCGGATTCGTATTCAGGGCGTCGAATACCTTAGGTATATACAGGTTTGTTTCAATATGCAGCAATTTTTTTTTGTAAACCTGTGTAATTATTGAAAAAAAAAATTGCATGAAAATAATTGTGAATATTAAATTAGAAGAAGGTGTGCACTAACATTTGACACTGCTTGTATATGAACAAATGAAAACAAACCTGTAGAGAAAATTTATTTTTTTACACGAATTGAAAATATTTTTTGTTAACGTTTAATATTAATCAAACAAAATGGCAGCTGTTTTCTCCACAATACAATATAAATGGGCGAAGGACACTCGCTATCGAATGCCGCGATCTAAAAATCAAATTTCGATTCAGTTACGTTCGATATCGAATTCCGCAATTTGTCTCATATATTTTCCTCAAGCTCTTCGCTCTTCAACTGTCTTTCAACTGTATTTACATACTTAATAGAGTGTTCGCGCGATCTTACAATCTATAAATAAGTTTTCCAACATAAATGGAAGCTCTGCACCTGCCTTTAAATTAAAAAAAAAAAAAAAAATTTGTTCAAAGCTTTAAGTCGCGGCTTTATTGAAACAATCTATACTAAAACTTTTCATATATGCTTCACTTAAAGTTCATTAGCGTACCTCGCACTAAATTATGAAACATGATTGGGCAGAAAAAATGGAGAAAGGCCGCTAACTCCCCACCTCCTTTTTATAACTCCATTAAAGAATTATAACTAAATACCTGTTGCAAATAAAACCTGTGCGTATAGCCGTAAAGCTGTAAAGTTGAAAGGGATACAAAAACAAAACAGGATTTTATGAACACAACGTACGTACACCTCTAGCTATACATTCCTTCCTATATACATACATATGTATGTACGTAGAACTTAAATAAGCTGCTGACACTTAAGCGCAAGCGTTATGAAAATAAACAAACCCGTGGAGTTGAAGTTCGCCTACAAGTGTAGCCATATATGTATATGTACTTATACATACATATAGTTATGTATGCATGTGTGTATGTGAACCTATAATTATACAAATATATATGAATGGGGTTTCAAAGTGACTTACGCGCTGCAATACGCTTGGACGGTAATCGTTAGAAGGGTATCCAAAGGCTAAACAAATATTTATGCTGGCTGGCTGGTGGCCTTGTGTTGGGCGGCGCTAAATTGTTTGGGCTGAGCGAAATGAGTTGAATGAAAGTGGCGTTGTGGCGAAGAGTTTAACTAAAAACCCAGGGCAGTTGGCAAAAGGATTGAATTTTGAGTCTTGGACTGCGCTACTCTGACTTCAGTGGGGAAACTTTGCAAAAAATGATTGCGACAGTTGTGGTGTCTGCTCTTGACAATTTCCTACAGCGTCCCTCTGATGACGGACGGTCTCCCGCCATGACTGGGATAAAATATATATGTACAAACACTAGTTTTGTATGTATGTGTATGTAAGATTTCATGTTGTGTTTGTAATTTTGATTTTAGAACACAGCAGCGTTGGTGTTTATACTTTTTTTTTATCCAGCGCAACTACAAGTATCTCTCCTCAATTTGTTAGACAGAAAATCTCAGTCGGGCTTGTATACTTGGGCTCGGCCCCCCATGTCTTGCCTCGGATTCTTAGTACCGCACTTATGTATGTATGTATATGTTTTCCTTGTTTCCTAAAACACCATCGATTTCCGGAATCTAGTATAGACTCACAATGCTTACCAACTTCACAGCCACGTTTATTGCAATGGTCCCAGCCTAAAAAATATTTCATTATTGGCAGCCTGCTCTCAGTGACAGCTGCCAAGTGTCGGCACCTAATCTTGTCCCAATGTCCTTTTGGCGGTGTGTGTAAAGACTGAAATTTATATATCAGATGCCTTGTTTGTCAACCAGAGTCTATTAGATTCGCAAAATTATTGCACTCTTTTAAATGGTCGAAGTTGGCTGATAGAGCTGAGGTAGGAGCTTTGGCTTAATCTCAAGCTTGGGCTTCCGAATTGTTGCAGATTATTTCAAGCAGATATGGAAGCTAGTACCGATTAAAAGTGTAAATGCATACACAATCTGACAGGCCAGTGGCAATCAGCACTATAGCATCGCTTATGGAGACCGAACTGACTCGCAGACGCTTCGGGTTATTACCAAATCGGGCAGACTTAGGTTCCAGGGAACAGTGATATTGCGGGAATATACATGATGCAGGACTGGTGAGACAGGGATTCAATCTAGGTTATCTTTTCCGAAAAGTTTCGAAAGCTTTAAAGCCTGAAACGTTTACTTAAGTGTTATAATTTATAAATTTGTCGAGTTTTCGAGTTTAAGTATCCTTTATTTTCAGCAATTTTCCTTTCGTCCATGCGCCGAGTGAAATTCCCCACGTCCGTTGCATACATATGTACATGTTTACACGAGTCTATTTATGAGTTGAAATAGCCGTCTATTTACATTCCTAATGACATTGCAGCGCTTCTTTGCTTTACTGCTCTCCTTATTTCTCTCATCTCCACTGACAGGTAATTTATTTCGTAATAAAAGCAAACAACAAAAACCAAGCTTGCAAAAGGTGAGTATGAGAAGTTTCCGTTTTATTCCTCCCAGTTTAAAACATAAATAAAGCGTCGACATAGGAGGGGAGTAAGTTTTATGGAATTCCTGCTACGAGCTTGGGTACTCGTAAGTTTGTATGTGTGAAAAATAATAGGAGAGTCGTTGGCGCTGGCAAACACTGTTCCTCTGTTGTTGTTGTTGTTGTTGTTGTTGTTGTTGTTATTGTCGCTTGTGCAAATCTCACTTTATGCCACAATATCCAATAAATCTTTAAATGCGATACGATTTCTGTGCGAGCTATGTATCGCAGGCGCTTTACAATCTGCTACAGCGGCTGTAGCAGCAGCAATTGCACTGCATTTACCGACAGTGTTAACCCTTTCGTGGGCAGGAAACCAATTCAGCGATATGCAAACTTGAAGTACGGGAACAAAATGACTTTTTGTTAATAAAGCGAAGGTGGTGGTGGTGGCCAAATACGTTGCGTCCGAGTGTGAGCAAATGAGAAAAAGATCTCACTAGACACAATCACTTTCAGAGTATTGTTTGCAGCCAAAGTGTTAATTAACTTTGTAACAAGGCCATTTGCAATATTGCAAACTTTCGCCCAAACAATTATACTTATGTAAAGCTTTTTGGTGAAATAAATAGGTAGTGGGTAAAGGCCTTGTGGCGCTGAGTGTGTTTGTGACATTGACAACAACAATGGCGAAGCCTTTTCAATGTTTTTATGGAGATGGGTCTGAAAAATTTCGCTGCCTGAAGGGCAAAACCAAAGTGAGAATCGCATAAATATTTTCAGTGACACAGCTATGAATACACAAAAATGGTGTGATTGGAAGGGGAATGAAATTAATGTAAAAATTATAATACAGTTTGCATGAAAATGAAACAAGATTTGAAGAAAAAGAATTTTCAGTTTTTTAAGAAAATCCCAACTGAATTATTTTATTTTACTCTTTAAAGACAAAAAAAGGAATGCGGCGGTTGTAGGTTTCTCTCACTCGTTTTAAAGTTCTGAGGACCACCAGTTGGCTCGTTGGGTGTGGCTACAAAATTGTGTCTCATGTAACAGATTGTCGGGCCTAAAAGCTACTCGCCATCATGCTCTATAGGTACAACTGCCAGATGCTCAGTGCTGTAATTGGAAAGCCCAGACACGTCTCCTATTAATGTAAGCCATGGTTCTTGGACTTGCGCCAAGCCCATCGATTGGTCCTCTAATGTGGTAAAGAGTTCACTTTAAGCTACCTTGCTATGCTGAAGGGGGATTTGAAAAACCTCTCAATAGCTTCTCCACCTTGTTTATCCTTCTCCACGGAGCTCAGGCTTGCCAAGTTTCCAAGGTCTGGGTTTCTCTCAACGTCCCCTGCTTCGTCGTAATTCGGGTTAATAGAAAATAGAAGCTGGTCATGTCCCAAGACATTTTGCCAAGTTGTCTTTGCTTCGCCGGCTTCGTAACGAGAATCACCCCTGTCTCTGGAAGTTTTTCATCACTTTCATCAGTGTTAAATAATCGTTGCATTTTTTTCCAGTAAACCGCTCCGCGGAGTCACAGGGAAACATAAATCGAGTAGGCCCTCCCTATAGATTTCTCAACTTTCGGTTCATCTGTCTATAGGACCCACTAATAGATACTTCTTCCCTAGTTCGCTAAGTTTCATACTAGAAATCTGGTATGCATCATCTCTAATGTCACTTGTTGGAATCCAGTAGTAGACTGTCAAACCATACTTTTCTCTCCTGTCCGTCACCCAGTTAGCTGCATCTACCACCGCTTCCAAGCGTTGAATAATAACACACTGTGCACCAAATTTCAAAAAGTTGGAGGTGATGGGAATCGGACCAACAGCATTTAATTAAGCTGGTCAAATAATGAAAAAGTAGCAAGGGGTTTGAAAAGCTAGCTGCTGGAGCGGGAAGGGGTGGGGATTTGAGGAGTTTTTGGCACAGCTCAATGTTCAACAGAAAAATTTGTATTATATTTATGTACATGTAAGTATGTAGTAGGAATATTAATCCCGGGATCCCGTGATCCCGGCCTTTTTACGGTCTCGAAAATCCCGGGATTCTTTGCAAATAATCGAGGATTTTCGGGATTTGTAATTTGCACTGATGGCAATAATAGAAACTCCCTTTCTTGACCAGTATTAGCTATATTTCTTTTTTCATTTAATAATTAATATTTTTTATAAATGTCTAGTAAATTTTAAACACAAATACCAATATATTCGCGAAACCATGGGCCAAATATTGTAAAATTGTGTTTTTAGTTTTTCACTCTGACGTCAGTAATTCAAAAATTGTTCACAAAATTCAGAGAAATGTGCTTAGAGAAGAGGTGTGGGTATAAAATTAAATAGGGAATCCTGTAGAATCTACGCCGATTCAAGTTTTTGGTGCAGAAAGACTGGTAAGTATTGAAAATGTCCTTTTAAAATTGCATCCTTGAAATTTTGCAATATTTGTTTATGTTTAACTTTATCAGCTAAAAAATTACCTACTCGTCCTTGTGAATCGAAAAAATTTTAATGTTTTTAAATTCTAAAGAATTTTCTCTTGCAATTTGTACCCATACTGTTTTTCTACATTGCATTGAATTTTTTAAATAATTTTTGGAATTAATCATATCCTTGAAATTAAAAAGTCCTTTAAAATAAATCTTGATGTGAGAGAGAAAAAATAAAAACACCGCTTTAAATAAAAAAGTAGGTTTCATTTATTTATTATTTATTTTGATGGGGGGAGAGCTTCTCAAACAATATATAAGCAATTTTTTTCGATTTAGGCTGTTGAAAAGTAATGAATATCTAAATCCCGGGATTGTGATAACGACATCCCGAAAATCCCGGGATCGGAAAAGGCTGAAGACTTACATCCCTAGTATGTAGGTATACAATTTGGGAGCAAAACCAAACAAAAAAATCATTGTACTGAAATTCACAACTTCAAATCGATATAAAATGGAAATGGGATTCAACTTTTACAAACGCTTTGGCATTTATTCATATTTTGACCTCTTTTAATGAAAGCGATTGGTCTCATTCCCATCACTTTTTGAGTGTTGCACTGTGTAATTAGGGGCGCGAAAGGCTCTTTTCACATCTCGGCTTTGTCCCTCAACCAGCAATTCCTTACACTTAGAAACAACAAATTTTGTTAATTGAAAATTTCTCTTTTATTTATTTCCTAATTATAACCCTACGCTTATCTCCAATCCCCATTGGCCTTAAGTCGTCATAGCTGGTATTCTAAGTAACATAAAGCCAGCCTATTTATGCATGTAAATATGTATACATATAAAAGCAACAAAAATCTAAAAAAAAAAAAATACTTACATAGCCACTAAAACACTTAGTTCAATGCTTAAAACAAATACGCACACAGGCCATAGCATAAATTATTAACTTCCGCCAACGGCTTTCCAAATGCCCTTCCGCACCGCTCACCTGCCTTCGATGCTAATTTTTAAAGCCAGTTACTCCGCGTTCCAAGCAAAATTTACTCAATTCGCCGTTGAAGTCACACAACCGAGCGTCATTGCTCACCTTTGCTAATATTGCGCCATTTTATTTCCGCACATTCTAACCGTTATTCGCCCAGTTGTCCTGTGCTGCTGTGTTCCTGTGCGCTCTTGAGCTTTTGTTGACTTTCATTTTTTACGCATTAAATGCTTTCGTTAATTAAGTACGAAAATAGTTTACTTTCATAAAATGTTCGAGGCGGTGCGGTGCGGTGCGGTCCAGTTGAGTCCAGGGAAGGCGGCAGGGCAGCACTCGTCGTTCGCTGTCCGTCGTCTTTTGTGGAAGTGGCAAATGTAAGTGGCAAGTTTTATTTACTATTTACAAGTCTCTCTTTCGCATTTTTGCCTCAGCGCTAAGGGAGTGATTTTGCTATTTACCATTTACTTTTTGCCTTGAAGCGTTGAGTCTCAAGTGTGTAATTAATTACGCAGGTTTACTGTAGTAGAGACTCGTTGGTTGTTTACTTTTTGGGGGAGGAAACAATTTTTTAGTTACTTGAATAGTAAGCACTATTAGCAAGCGAAAAAATTTTTTAATAAGAGAGCAGAAATATTGTTTATCGAGTGTCGTTTTAAATTTATGCTTTGAAAATTATTTTAGTACGCCTTATGTATTTTTAAAGGCTCTAAAATGTAAGGCAAAACGCTTAAGAGAAACAATGTTAAGTTGAGCGGCCAGCTAAAAATTGCCTACGCTTTCTATTTTATTGCCGTTCTTCTCTACATCCATTCATTTATCGACACCACTTCACAAGAATTCTTACATTCTGCATTTAAACTGCGTTCGTTTCAAATAAATTTAAAATTAATTGAGAAGTGCATAAATAATAGGCTCTCTATTCGAGGTTTGCCTTCTTTTGTGTGATTCAAGTGACGTTTTGCAATTGTTGCTGGACGCTTTTGTTCACTTAGATTTCGAATTGAATTTCAATTGCCCCCAAAGAAAGTTATATTGCATCATTTTCCCTTTGTACTATTTAGTTCGCTAAAATTCCATTTAACTCTGAAGTGGTGGCATTTGTACAAAATTGTGTTGCGTTTTTTCTACAGTTGAGTTTATATGTATACGGAATTGATTTTTATTTCTTCCAATTTTATGCTCGATGAGCTAATTTCCCTTTTCTCCTCTGGAAGTGCCTAAAGAATTTAGTTTGTAGTCAAAATAGAGTAAGTGACAATAAGTTTTTTGAGGAAGCTGCCTGGCCACGCCACTTGGTTTCTATTGGGCTTGTTAAAAATCGACTATCCGCCTATTCGATTAGTCGATTAACCGCACGAGTTCGGCTAACCGTTCACTTTCGACTAACCGTTTCACTTCGAGTAGCCACATACTTTCAAGTAATGCTCAAGAATTAGCTAAGAGGACTCCGGTCGTGCACTGCGATACGGTAACAGACGCCCAACTGCACCTCTTCCTAAAATGCGACTCGGCCACTAGAGGAAGGCACTGTGGCCAGAAGCTACGCACACTCAACCACCCCTGAAATTGTTGGGTTTTCTCAGGGCGTCTGGACTAGACGAGGTCTTGTGATCCAATGCAAGCATTTAGCTGAGAATGGCCCCGTTTAATCTAAATCCTTGTTATATTCCCAATCCATGTATAGTATACGAAGGGAATTTTTGACCATGTCATCAGATCTGTAGATTTTAAATAATTCTTACAATGTGGGTATTAATAGAAGTGGATTCGAAAAGGCTTTACATCTTAACTAAATGAAAGAGAGTTGCCACCTCTTTAAAAAAAAATTAATTAGGTAACTTAGCAAAATTTTGTTTCTTCTGGTATTGAAAGTGTCAAAAACTGTTAATTAATTAATTTTTTGTTCTAAATCAAAGCGTGTCATGTGAAATAGAACAAAAAATAAAAATAAGAAATAAAAAATTTAAATTGGAAAAAATGAACATTGTTACAACTTTCTTTCTAAGTAAGTTTGTTTGCTTCTCGATGCATTGATCCATCCTTTGCAAGGCCCAGTAATCGGCGGTTGTGCTGCTGAGTTGGGGCGAGCGTTCCACGAGCTGCTATTCAATCGCTTCTTTTGCATGGAAAAAAGTTTCACATGAAAATATATTTTAACAATTTAGGATTTTTGTGAGAAGAAATTAAAAACATTTGACATTTTCGAGACCAAATTATTTGTAATAAATCAAATCAGCTGCTATACTGATACTACATGTTCAATGTGCCTTGGGTAGTAGTAGAAAATATTTTTAAGATGGTTTCCACCGAATTTAGTTGACTTATACACAAATCATATGAAATAATATAATATGGGTGGCAAACGTAAGAGTGTTAAGAAATCTTGAACATGTTTGAACATTAGATTTTTTTTTGAGGGTGTTTGTAGAGGGTTGCCACCTGCTGAAAAAGATAAATTCAATTTTATATTATATGTTAAATGAACTTTTAAAAGATGGGTATAAATCGAAAGGGTTAGAAAAGGATTTATTTCTGAGCTATATTAGGAGAGCTGCCACGTGTTTAAAAAATCAACTTCAGCTTCATTAATCAATTAGTTCAACTATATATCACAATGTCACACGAAATATATACAAAAAGGATTTTAGTTTGAAAGCACTTTTAAAAGGGATTGCCACCTGTCAAATTTATGTATGATGTTCAGATGTGAACTAAATATTACCTCCTTTTTCCAATATAAAACGTTCATTACTTCGCTCACTGATAAACATGCGTCTCTCTCCTGACCTTCACGGAGTACAAGTTGATGAATTGCTACAAAATAAAACTCTCCGTTGACTACCAAACAAACAGTTTGGGCTACTCTCTAAATATATTTACATAATAATAATAATAATAGATTGGCGCTTATACATACATATGTTAGTATTTGGCCGAGCTTCTCCTCCGGTTTGTGGCGTGCGGCTTGATGTTGTCACACAAAGGGGTAGGTCCCACTTTTACGCCGACTCCGAAGGGCGATTGTATTTTTATGAGAAGCTGTTTTTCAAGGCGGAAATACACTCGGAGGGTTGCCATTGCCTGCCGAGGGGCGACCGCTATTAAAACAAAAAACTTTTTTAGTTTTATTTTTTTTTATGTTGGTTGAACCAGGCCCTACGGAATGAGGTAGCGCGCACTGCTAACCCCTACACCATTATAACTCATATTTATTCACATTTATTTTCTTTTAAAAATGAGAATTGAATTAAAGTGCATCTACCTCTACCTGCTGCCGTTGTAGCACGACACCTGTCGCCGTAATCAAAGCCACGTTTTGCCATCATTATATCACCCACATGCTGGGCTCTCGTACGCTTTGTTGTTGTTGTTTATTTACATTGTGAAGTGCATCGGTAGCTCAGCTGATACATTTCAAGGCGATATGTATAATGAAAAAAGCAAAAACAACAACAAGTTAACCGCAAGAAAAATTGTAACAAGTTAAGCAACAGCTGCGTGAAAAGAAAACAGACACACAGATACAAAAACAATGCAATGCAAGCACTGGAAAATGGAAAAACAATTACAATTACAACATAAAAGTGTACATACATACACGTAGGAGTATTATTAAGCCAGCAGAAAGCAAAAAGTTACTTAGTTAGTTAGTTAGTTAGTTACTTGGTAAAGTAGCACGAGGCAGAAATAAAAATAAAAACAATATTAAAAAGATTTACATAGAAATTTTTAAAATATTCATCCCACAAAATTGATGACTTTAACATTGCGACAAAATTCACTAATTCCCTAGTATTTAGTATTTCAGTTGATTCATTCCTATACAGTTCAAACTTCCAGAAGTTTAAAATTGCGGATCCAAAAGCTCAAAGCTTCAAAGCTGAAGTAAACTCCAAAGGTAGGCCTTGCTCCCGTTTGTTTGATCTATGTGAACTTGTTCAAATGCGACTTTGGATTCAATATTTTTCTCAAACAGCAGCAGTCTCGAGAGAACAACAACTGCGAACTTTTGACGGTATTCTTCGTACGAATAAGCATCAGGCAGGGGGTTCGAATCGCGGCATTCGATATAAAACACAAATCGAATCGAAATTTGATTTTGAGATCACGGCGTTCGACAGCGGGTGTGTTTCGTCAATTTAAATTAAATTGTAGAGAGAACAGCTGTCATTTTGTCGATGACGAATGCCGCAATTTGGGCAGAGGTATTTAAAAAATGCTTGGGGTAGCAAAACCGATGGCGTTCTGACTCTTAGCTAAAATAAATCTGCTTTGGTAATATCTGTAATCTAAACATCCCATACCAGAAATTCTGAGCAAAGGGACTCCCTCGCCTCGGTCTCAGATGTATACATTGCCATATTTGCGGGTCAAGAATGAAATACAGAACAGGTGCTGACTTTTAAGGACCAGCATTCATCATTCAATTGCAATTACAAAATGGCCAACAATTTTTCAGGTACAGGTGAAAATAGATAATTTTCAAGCCTAGCGAAGAGCGCTTTGATATTATGTAACTGTTGTGAGCGAGAGGCAAGGTGGTTGGAACCTTTAGAGGTCAAGCTCTTTAGTTATCCTCGCACTAAAAAGAACATAAATGTTGTCAGAGAACCTGAACAAAATTCTTAACTAGGGAGACAGATAGGTATATTTTGAGGTATACAGTACGACCAGGAGATCTGTGGTACCGGCTTACTCCTTTCTGAAACTCACTAAGGATATCCAATAGCTTGTTTGGTGGCATTGAGTATGAATTGGGCATCCATCTTCTCTATACAACATTGCATTCGAGAAGTAGGTTCCTTAAAAAATTCAGCTGCATTATCACAAAAATTCTTATTTCGTGACTATGCATACCTTTGAATCAGCTTGCAACAATAAATATACTGAAGAAAAAGACCTTTGAACGTTATTTTAATGTTATTGGTATATTTTCGATAATAACGAGATCTAATACCCGTATGATTTGTTTTTATAATTAAAATCTGAGCTTTAAATTATTTAGTTGACTATAGTTTTTGAAATTCTTGTACCCCAAAGCCGGATATCGAGAAAAAGTGGATTTTATTGAACATGTGCTTTTGTTGTAGTAATTTGGAATTTAAATTTTTTGTGGCCCTTGGGGCATTTGGGAAACCAGGCCTGACAAGTTTCCAGCTTAATTACAGCCACACGCTGCTAGTCCGCCTCTTGTCACTTTTTGTTTGTCTACTTTTACTTTCCGACTTGCGGCTGTAATAACCTTGCAAGAGTCGGTTCGGTGGCAAAATGTGGAGTCGTTATGAGCGTGAAGGGGCGACGTAGCAGCAGCTATGTCATTCAATAGCCCTCAGCTGTGGCAGTATGATTGCTGTGATTACCTACTGCTGTGCTACCTTTGAATTGCATTCGGATGCGGAATACTAATAGAAATTGTGTTAAGGCAACAAATTGCAATGAACTTGCAAGGCAATGTTAAGCGGCACTACAACAAAGGCACTGGCATCTGATTCTCAACTTTTGTTTATTTCATCCACTTAAATAGTTTGCATTTACAACAACTTCAAGGCAAATCGTGAACGCTTTTAACGCCAAAAAATTGCACTTAAATTTGCAAATGCACTAAATATTTCCGTGTGTTTATGTATGTATCAATTTCAAGCGCAAAATTACGCTCTTTACCAGTCGATTTACTTAATGCGATTTTATTTATTTAAAAATGGTAATTTTCATTTCTGCTGTATGTAGCTACGCGTGCATACATACATCCATATGTATATATATATATATATAAATCCAAGGCCTTCAGACCAGCAATTTTCTGCACTAAACATAGCATTTGTCTGTGCAATTGTACGCCTCCTTTAAAAGCCACCTTCGTCGACGTAACGCACCACAGTTTGCACGGAGCCATTCAAATACTCTGTAGTTAGCAATCATGTTAGCGACGTTCTCAGCGGCTGCTGTGCCAATTTGGTCACCGCCGCCGCCGAATACCGGCTGCCGCAAATGTCTACTAAAATAACCAAAATATTAAGTTTAGTATTAGAAAAATCACCCTTGCTTCACTTTGTGATAAGCTGTTGAAAAATTTTTTAGCTGAGCAAACGCATTCAATCGTTTAACTGCAGCTAATAGTGAAACAAGTGTACAAATTGCGTTTGTTCTCAGAGTGGAAAATTACCGTGGCATATAATTAAAATTAAATTTAATACTGAAATTCGATTTTATAAAAATGTTTCGTGCCTGTTTTATGTTGCTATTATTGTGCTGTTTTTGTTGTATTCTAGGCAAAGGTGATATACATAATCGTAATAATACAGCAAGTGTTCTTTATTAAAATTAAATATTTTTCTTAGCTAAGCTTTGGTTTTTCGAACAAGAAACTATCGAATTTTTAATACGAAATGGAAATTTTGATTTGAATCCGCTGCATTGTCGCCTGCTGCACACAGATGTTTGCCCACACAAGTACCTGGCATTTCGCCTGTACACAGAGTGAGTGTTGTTATACATACATACATATGTAGTTACTTGCAGTAGTGTTAAAATCAAAAGACTTAAGCAACGAACTTGGTTGTGAAATTTAATTTTCCATATTTTGACATCTTAACGGCGCTTATAACAACAAGAGTGCTTTTGTTACTTATTTACTTCAATGTACGCTACATCTTAAACTAAGAATTTTATTGCGTAACCTTTTAAAGTACCTTGAATATTTGTCCCTCTAAATGGATTTTTGAAATCAGGTATGGTGAATGATGGCCAAATCAACAATTTTTAGAATTTTTCTCTGTCTGTCTGTCTGTATGTTTGTACGCGCATCACTCGAAAACTAATGCATGCAATTGAATTTAGTTTTCACCGATATATTTCCAGAGGTCTAACTTCAAATATAGAAAGAAAAAATGAAAGAGTGCCACCTGTTTGAAAATTACAGTTTATTTTAATTGATAAGTTAAAGTAAATGCTGCAACACGGCTGTCAGAAAAAAAGGGGGTTTACGAGGGCTTACAGCCGAAAATATTTTTGGTGGAAGGTTGCCACCTGTTTGAAAATTTTAATTGAATTTAATCGATAAGATAAATTGTGAATTAGCAATATGGGTATCAAACTGAAGAGGTTTAGGAAACTTAACTGCCAAAAATATTTTTGAGGAGGGTGCCACCTGTTTGAAAATTTGTATTTAATCAAATGGGTAAAATAAATTAAATATTACAATACGGGTATCAAACGCGTAAAATTCCGTATTTTTCCCAAAAACTGACGCTCTCACAGAGCTCATAATAATTGTAAGTGTTCGAAATATTTTCTTAAGCAAAATTCATTGGAGTTACATTCAGCTTTTCGCGTGCCCCTCGCTAGCAATGGGAGCTGTTATTAGTTTTTCGAATTAGATAAATCTCCTTCTACGTTTCACTCTAGCAATATGTTTTTTTTTTCTTTTACCTATCCACCAAAATAGTCAATGTAAAACCTTAACTCAACTAAATCTCCTGTCGCCATATATAGCTTCTTTCTCGGTATTACTGCTAAGTGTTGCATTGGTAGGGTGTTGGTACATTCCAGTTTCAGTTCGCTGGCAGTTGGATCAACCCGGAACTATCCTATCAATTAGAGGTATCCAAAATATTGCACTCTAGTCACATTCGTCGCACTGCCTCAGCTGTTAATATAACTCAGTACATTACGATAAGTGCTTCATCTGGACGTAGTTATGTGCTTTATTTGTTTTTCTGTTGTAGGCGAATGTATTTAGTTTCTATATGCATCGAATCGTGTGGGTGTACTAAATAATGTTTGACGTCTTACTGAAGACTTATTTTATCTTCACAGCTCTTGCAGATCAGGCTATCAGATCCGCTATGAAATATATGTGACCTAGAAACCCTTGAACTGAGATGTCATTTGCTTCGCCATGGGCTCGTGGTACCCAGTTTTTAATGTTCGGAATCAGTTGGTGTGTCCAGATTTCTTCTGCCACAAGTCGTCTATTATCAGTGCAGCGTTTTTGATACTGTTCGCCTATACAACCGACTATACACCTCACTGTTCAATATTTGTGTGCCCTAGAGTATCGCGGATTTGAGAACCATAGATAGAAATCGTCTGCGACTTTTCTTGGTCCCACGGAGATTTAACATATGTAGGTATGGCTAATCCCCTATGGGGAAACAGATGTGCACTTCATTGCATAACTTATTTGTCGTATCGTTATCTGATATTGTGTGTACTACAGCCCAGATTCTACAACATGTTGTGAGGTATTTGCCGCAGTCGCTCAGAGCGTAAGCTTGGAAAACGCACGGTGTTCTAGCGAGAAAGTTATGTTTCAGTAGTTTTCGCAGATTATCCGTAAACTGGAATAAAATTTGCATCCCTGTTTTTTAGTTAGTATTGGATTTAGACTAATCGACTAGTCTCGTCTGCCTGGCGCTGCTTTCCAGAAAGTTAGCAACCGAAGGCTCATAGCAGCGCTAAATGCATACACATTGCGAACAAAAAATTACATTTAAATAAATTTTTCTTATACCAAATTTAGTATATTCTCTCCAACAAGAAGTTCAGACAGATTTTCCAATCACAATTATTTCCTTTTATAATGCGCACTTAAAAGACGGGCTTTATTGCCAACATGACCGTGAAATAAAATCTTGAGTATGAAAAAGTAGTAAAACGTAGACGCATATTAAGTATAAAGGCTTTCCAGCCGAAAGTGCAAGTTAGAAATGTGCAAAAAGAAACAACATTCCGTTATGGCACACAATTGAGTTTTATTGCGCTTCCAGTTTTGATTTCGAATTGCTGCGATTAAACGAATGGAGGGAGCTGAGCTGAGCTGAGTATGAACTTGACCGTCTTCACCGAAAAAAGTGTCACCCACAAAAGGAACAACAACAACACATCTTATATGAAACCTGCTTCCTACTCTCAAGCGCATCCGTCCTCCACTCACAACCTGGCACGCGCTTGAGCCAATTAGCGAGCAACACAGCTGCCGCACACCAAGCGACACACCGCCAAGCAACAGTGTAGCCACTCAAGAGCGCAGGAAGCCAAGTGTAACGCGCAAAAAAAAAAACCGCGCTTTCCAATGAGCAAGTGATAGTAATGAATGGGAACAACGAATGTTGTTGCGCGCCGCCGCATGTTGCACATTGTTGCAGTGCAGTGCGATACAATTGAATTCGCGGCCGCCATTCATTCGGTGGCGCGCTTTTAAACGTAACGCAAGCCAGCTGAACGCTCTACGGACGACTAAGTAAGCGGATGTTGCACGTGCAGTACCGCAGTGAAAAGTGAGCGATGTGGCGGCAGCGATCGGTGCAATGAAAGTTGTAATGCTGCCAAGAAGGATTAAAATTCAAAAGCATCCCATACGGAGCTAAATTATAAATGCAAAGTGAGAGTGCGAAATGTGAAATGCAAAATGCGAAATCATGTGTGATGTTAAAAAAATTTTAAGAAAATATCTCAATGCATAAGAAAGCAAATCGAAAATATTTTTCAATTTAAGTGAAATTTTGCCATAAGTAGTAGGAAAACAAATTAAGAAATGAAATTATCACTGCTCGCCCTGCTGTTCGTCTGTCTTGTACGCAAAGGTAGATGGCGTGCGAAATTAAAATGCATTTTAAATTTTCCAAACAACTAACTGGTTATTGATTTACTTGCCCTTGCAGAAGCGCCTGCTATTCTTTTCATTCAAATGGATGTGAAGAGTTTCGTCAATAGTGGCGTCCTGGATTTGAATGTTTTGCGTTGTTTTCTGCATAATAAAAATGTTTGCCCGAGTCCATATATAATGTACCGATTATTTGCGCCGTAAGTGTTAAATGTGTTTATTGATTAAAAAAAATATATATATAAATATGCCTCAATATTTTGTATTCGGAAATTATGAGCTCAAGTGTAAATATGTATATTAGCTAAGTCTTCTCAACACAATTTACTCAGTGTACGTAAATCCCAGTACATTAAATAAAATACAAAAGAATACGAGACCTCTTCTTGCTGAGGCATAAGAAGCCACCAATAAGAAGAATCCAATACTTTGATATGATTCAAAAAAGCTTTACCCTTCATGGCTTTGAACTTCCAGCAGTGGTCTTCCTTTTTCCGGGTGTCTAAAAATTACTAATCACCTTCCTGATGAGCTCATTGTTAATGGCATACCCGCCGCCTTGCATTACGGACATACCGTATACCCGAATCCGGGAAGTGACATAAAAGGTGTTGTTAATTTCTTTCTCTTTGCATATTTTTGTAACTAAATATGGTAACACCGGCAACAGTAAATTTTGCACAAAAAATTTTTATATATTCGCGAAACCATGGGCCAAATATAGTAAAACTATATTTTTATATTTTCTCTTTGACGTCAGGACTTTTGTTTTTAAGACTTTTAAATTTGAAAAATATAATTATTTAAAAAAATTATTAAAAAGCTTAAGTGCAATTTAAAACAACAGTATGACTATCAAATTAAAGAGAAAATTCTGTAGAATTAAGGCCGATTAAACTTTGCGTCGATTAGGTATTGAAAATGTCCTTTTAACATTTTATCATTGCATTTTATTGAAATTTTACAATAATTATTTTCGAAAAAAGTATATGCTAAGGACTATAATGCACTCGATCACATCCTCGAATTTCGTCGTTCTAACTTTATTCGCTTAAAAAATAAAACCAATTAAGAGAACACTCTCAATACCTACTCGTCCTTGTGAACCAAAAAATTTTAAACGTTTTTAATTCTACAGAATTTTCTCTTTCATTTGGTACCCATACTGTTTTTCTACATTGGAATACATTTTTTAAATAATTTTTGGAATTAATCATATCTTTGAAACTAAAAAATCCTTTTAAAAAATTCTGACGTCAGAGAGAACAACTAAAAACGCAGTTTTATTATATTTGGCAATAAGAATGCTTCGTGTGTTTCGAAATTTTTTTGTTTTATCGCACAGTGTAATAATGGTCTGGGGTATGCACCTTTCTACTTACGGTGGATAAATCGATTATGCAGTGACCCTTAAGAACCCTCATAAGAGAGTGGATGCTTTTTCTATTTGAACTTAAGAGCAACGATGTGCGTTTCCTGTCCTAAGAAGTCCAGATAATCCTAGAGATTTCGTGAACGACAGCTCATGGATGCCTAACACTTCCGAGTAATAGACTACACGATACATTGGTCGAGGATGTGAAAATACTTCTATGGTCATAGTTCAGGTAGGGATCTGCTCTTCCGTCTTACTTGGAAGTTTAGAGCCATCTGTATAATAGAGTACGGCATTAGGCTTATCGAAAGTGAGCGAGAATTCTAATGATTAACAAGGTAGTCCACGATGTGCCTAAGAGAGCTTAAAAACCCAAGGTTTCGCCGATACCTTAACCTGCTTCCTTAGGTCTTACTGCAGTAAAACGCTCACCTCTCGAACGCACATTAGTACAAAGTGACTAATTACGACGACAAAAATTGAAAAACAAAATTCTTTAAATCTTAAGGTATTGGCCCAATGCAGGCTTGCTTTGCTTGCCTCGCTTTGAGAACTGTCAGAAGTTATTTGGAATATACTAAAACGTATGAAGGCTGGCCAAATGGCAGCTTTGCTTTACTTGCTTTAAGCGCCTCAAAGTTTCAAATAGGCAAATGTTTTATTTGAAAGCGCTTTGTAGGCTTTTGACAAAAAGGTATGTTCCCGTTCTAAATGAATTCAAACTGTTGCGTTCTTTTATGAACAAAAATTTGCTTACGTAATTAAAAAAAAAAATAATATAAATTATTCAGAGTTTAATAAAAGTGATTATATGTTTCCATATTTACATTTAACATATCGCTGACTGAAAAGTTGCTAAGTGTATTTTTCAAATTTTACAGGAACTTTGAATACAACATTTTGCGTGTTTAAAGCAAAGCAAAACTCCATACGAATCAAAAGGATTCGATCTTTATTAAATTCGTATTATTTTGGCCTTATCGGATTTTCGGGGCCTCTTCTGGACTTAGAAAATTTGCCTTCCATTGAATATAAATGAGAAAAAATAAAACAAGTACCTTTATCCTTAATTTCTCTTGCTTCCTATATCACGAGGTTTCACAGATTGTGGACTTAGCAACTTTTCACACAAAGCTAGCGATATTTATGATGTCAAACTACTGGCCAGTCGTCTCTTGAAATATTGGATTTTTTGTTTTTGTTTTTAATAAATGTACTTATAGCTATATATGTAATAATTATTATCATTCCTTTGAAATGAAAAAATTAATTCGCATCAATTTAAAAATAAATCAGAAAAGATTGCTTGTATTTTTTTTAGTATTCTGGAATTTCGTGGGAAAATTATTCTTAGTGTAAGGGAACAGACCTTAATTTTTTAACTACACAGCTGGTAGCTTTAACAGCGTTCCAAGCCGCCATTTGGCCAAACGAGTTTTTGAAGTAAATCAAAGCAAATTAAAGTAAGTAAGGCGAGCAAAGCAAGCCTGCATTGGGCCAGCGCCTTTATCACAAATATATTTATAATACTTTCTATAAACCAGTCCACAACGTCACATACAAATTTTGACATTTAACGCAACGTAGTAGCTTTAGCAGGAGCCCTAAGTTGGGTTTTCTATCGTGCGTGGAATTAAACATTTTTTTGTTTGAAGCGGTGATAAAATAATTTCGCTTGCTCTTTATTCTTATTATTAAATAGCAAAATGGATAGCGAAGCGTATTTTTTATTTAAAAAATTTTTCAATTTTTATATTAACGAGAGTTATAAAAAAAGTTCCAAAGAGTACAGCAACCTCTCTTCAATAGTTCGAAGATCCAATAAATCGCCTATACTGGGACAATTTGACTGATTTCAATGACAATTCGTACATAGGGATATTCGAGATCACTGATTACGAATATCATATTGAGTTTTCGAAACTCGAAATGGCAGGCGGACGAATTAAAAAAAAAAACTATATATTCTTATGAAAGTTGGAATCCAGGTGTTTTTAAGGTACCTGACTACGAAATTTATATTATATTTGCAAAATTCAAAATGGCGGAAAATGTTTCTCATACGTCATGCCGCACAATATATTGTCTGTCGTCTTTCCTGCTCATACATTTATCATCCAAAAAATTATTTGTCATTTTCATTTGCCTATTCACCATTCTTTTATTTACATATATTTTATATTTTCTTCGTTTTACAAAATTTTTTTTGTTTTTAATTTTTTCCTTGTTAAAGTTTGAATATTTTCATAAAATATTCACACTAAATATCTTAAAATTTTGACGCGATACGGATTTTCTGAAAATGTTTTCGTAATCTAGAGAGCAAAATTAAGTTTAAGTGTTTGGCCGTCTAGCTGAGATATTTTTGCCTCCCTATTGTGACTAAATAGGTCAATTTTGAAATCATAGAATAGAATAGAATTTTGGAAATCAAATATTAAATTCGTAATCAGTGACTCTGAGAGTTGTTAGTCATTCTGCATTCCAATCCACAATTATTTGAAAGAAGTCATCCGCCATAATGGATTCGCCATTTTGAATTTTGAAAATTTAATACCAGTTTCGACGACGAATGCCCCTGGATACAAAGTTTCATCATCATGAAAATTTTTTATTCTTCGAACTTAGGCGGGTCTGCCACTCGTACATTTCCACTAGAGCAAAAGAGGTTCCAACCTGCGGCTGACTTAGTTCTCATTAAGCCTGTCTGGCAAGCGTCTCATACAAATGTTGATTCTTTTGCTTTTTTAATCGACTGATAGCCACGTCGGTAGCCACCTGTCTAATAGCTTTTCATATCCAATTTTTGATGTAACGCAAGCTCGGCATGGTCGCTTGGTCTCCTTTTCATCTCTCGCATTTTATTTTGGTGCTTAAGACTTTTATATAAAATAGTTTTTCAGTTCCTTCAGAGAGACCTTCCGTTGCATGATCGGAACGTGGTTCAAATGCATCTGAAACGGTAAAGAGTTCTTTAAAGAAGCCAGAAAAATAGAGAGTACCTATGGCTCTTTCAGCTCTGTTAGTGCAATCGATTTATTCAAAGTTTAAATTTAATTACCTATTTATTTAATATACCCATTTATATACATATATACTATATTTAACCACCAAATAAAGGAGATGCCATGCCATGCCATGCCATGCATGTGAGTCAGTAAAAGTTTTTCATTTAACACAAATCGCAACGTGTTTATGGAATAATTTATTTTTATACGCAAACAGTGTCAGTGTGTCATGTGAGAAGCGCGACAAACTTGCATTGGCAAGCATAAAAGCAAAAACAAAGCCAAGCAAAACGTGAAAATAAAAGCGATGTAGCATTTGGAAAGGATTGGCCTACGCTAGACCAAAATGAAAAGGCCAGCTGAACGACCGGTTCCGACCTGGTGTTGACAACGGTAGCGAGCTTGAATTAAACGCTCAACGCAAATAATAAATACTTGAACACACACCACTGTAATATCGTATAGTATTTTAAAAAAATTAGCTACATTCAGTTAGTGGCTGATCACCAGCCCCACACTCGCAGCTCCAAGTGGCAATAAAAAACAATTTCGGTGGCAGCATCGATAGATAGAATTGGCCGACAAATGAAATACTCAACATCCCACCACAAAATTCCTGTATGGGGCTGTGACTGTCTCATCTGGCCTGTTGTAACTGATTCACTTTGGTAAGCCGGTTACAGCATTTCAAGTGCGAGCAACTGCTTGTATTTAATCAAGTGATCGAGCGCGCGTAATTGGAGCGGCGAATGACTGCTCTGCGCGTGTGCGTCGGTGTGTGCGTCGGCGTGTTTTAGTTTGCCGCATATAAAAGGTGTTTAAACTTTTTCTATGTTAAATATTTATACCAAAACTGTCGCATTGCTGTAATCCAGTTCACATGCAACTTGTGTGCAATATTATTGAAGGATTTATATGTCTTACGACGGTTGCGGCTGTCAATGACAAATGCAGTTGGGAAGCGGACGTTGACCATCCGATTAATGTTACACATTTGGGGATGCGATCACATTCGGATTTGTAGTTCCTGCCAATATACAAATTGCTGGTATTAATGTACACACCTTCTTACTTCCTCGCCATAGAGGAATATTTTATCATTTTACATTGTAAGGATCGAAGCAATGTCGCAAACTCTTGTGGAGTTGGATACTAAGCACCCTACGTGCAGTTGGACTAAAGGGATGTTATTGAACTGAATCGTTACACATATATACTCGTTACCCAATTAGAAGCGCTCCCCAAGGAGGAGTTTTATTTGCACAGTTTGGGTGGAGGCACTGAACGACTAGAACCCAAAAAAGAGTAGTGAATGTATTGGTATATGCAGATGAGTTGTTTGGTGGTAAGTCTCAATTCGAGCAAACGAGAAGTGATCCTGTTTATAACAGAAAACGAAAGGAGTTCAATTCAGGCTCCAAGGCGAAGTAGCTGAACGTTTTAATAGACACCAATCTCAGTCGGCGGCCGCTGTGGTGTCGTGGTTAGCTGTGCGCGATACCAATCCGCAGGTCCTGGGGTCAATCGCGGTTCAACCCAACATAACAAATAAATAAAAAACAAAAACGTAATTTTTTTTCTTCGGCAGGCAATCGCAAACCGGCTGCCATGAAAAAAGCGCTTCTCATAAAAACTCTTTGAGGAAAGCGTGCATTAAAAAGAATGCTGGGAGTCACTTGGGGCCAGTCACTTAGCCTGACTCAATGGTTGCTCTAAAGAAAATCCTCAGTTTACCGCCTATTGACCTTTTCGCGGAAAACCGTGCAGATAAATTCGCAGATAGGTTGACGGCCATAGGGGAATACTATCGCAGAACCTTTGGGTACAGCTTAATTAAAAAAAAAATGCAAATGCAGCGCGTAGCAATTTTCTCAGACAGCCAGGCGGCCATTAAGGCCTTGGCGTATTTTACAATATGCTCGAGTGAAGGATTCTTTTAAACTTAGTAAGTAGTCAGCTTGATTTAGATTTGGTTTGGGTTCCTGGTCATCGCAGCATTCCCGGAAACGAAGCTGCAGGCGAGGCAGCCAGAGAGAGTTTCGCATTGGTCCCGATCGAGGATCGGATCCCACCCCCTGAAATTCTATATTAGAAGCATATGAGTTCACAACGTTACGAGAACTATCTGATATAAGTCTCTACAAAATACTCAACTTTACCAACCACAGCTGTTGATGCTAACATATTCAGTCGAGGTATATGGCACTCAAATGGCACTTAGTTGCTATTGGGATGTAAAAGTTTTTTCGACACCATTCTAGCCTAACCTATAAAAACCGCATGGTGCATTATGAGAGGGGTTACATAAGTATTTTTTTAACATACATTCCATAAGTTACATAAGTGTTTACACCAAGAAAGGGGGCTCAAGTGAAAGTACAGATAATTAACCGGTGAGCTTTTTTTTTTGCATTAGCGAATGGCTTTATTAGCTCTCCAATTCGAAAATTAGCTGAAAATTGCAATCACGCAACTGCGGACTGCGCTGCTTACAAAAAATTTTCTTCTTTTTCTCTTCTATTTAATACGAACTCATTAACACTTCACGTTTAGATGCAGTGAATTAAAAAGTAAAAGGCATTTGAACTCTCAACTTTCTGGGCGTCACTAAAATGAGAAAACAAAATCACTTTGAAATGGCTAATTAATAGATTTGCTATGTGATTTTAAATAAGTGTGTCATATCTATAAACATACATACATATACACATATTCAGACATTGAAAATCGGTTCAAGCTTTTTTTTTTTTTTTCAACAATTCAGCGCGAACTCGCAGGAAAGTGTGTATTATTTGTTTTTATTTTTTTTATTTTTGAACTCTTACTTTTATTTTGTTGCCTTTGGCTAAGCGTACTGTTACTGTTATCTAATCACTCACTCGTATTTATATATATATATTAGCGCCACCGTTATTAATTTCAATTACAACACATAAATACATACATATACACAACATGCCTTTTGAGTATTTACGTCCAACATTTCGCTCTCCCAATTTCAATTTCATTTTCATTCATAATTATAGGTTATGTAGTCGCGTGCCAGTTCGCGCCAAAATTCAGACTATAAAATCGCGAACGCATAGCGCCGTAACGGTATAACAACTGCATTGTCAATTTGGTGTCGGAAGAGGGTGAATTGTGTAGTGTCGCTAGTATTTATTTTTTTTTCAACTTTTTAATGGATATTTTTTATTAGTTATTATGAGTAATGAAGTCATAATTGCAAGTAGGTATAAATGGCTGCGATTTTATCGTCCTAACACCAGTAATTTTTGAGTTGGTGGTAAAATTGCTTACCATAAAGTAAGAGAGTACTTAATCTTGTTATTATTTATGTTCATATGTATGTATGTGCATACTTAGGTGCGGGTACTATGCATTTTTTAGCGTATGCATGTTTTGCATCTTGCGGAACTAATTTTTAAGCAGCTACATATACTATAGTGCTAATCATAACTATACGCCTATCGCATATCAAAAAGTTTTGACTTTTTAATTTATTTATTTTAGCAATTTTTTTTTTGTTGAAGGTGTTCCACATTTTCTCCATATAAAAACATCGTCGAACAAATTTCGTATGGAAGAAAATGATTGACATCTTCAAAAAAACAAATACCAAAAATCAGTCGTAAGTCCTACCCACTTCAAAATTGCACTTTATGTAAGAAATATAATTTAAAACTTCGAAAGTTTGTTGATTTGTTTGTAATATTGCACGAAAGTTTAAAACTTGGCTTTATACGATTTTTGTTAAAGAATAAAAAATATATTTTTATAAAAAAAATATAATATACATATAATTAAAAGATAACAAAATAAATGGTAAAAACTTGTCAATGTGTGCGAAACGCACTTACGGTTGGCTAGGTTGGGTTAGAATGGTGGCGCAGGAACTATTACGCCCAAGCTAAGTGCCACTTTGATATCATATACCTCGAATGAATATGTCAAAACCAACCGGCGCGCCAGGGTGTGGTTGATAAAGTAGAATATGTTGTGGAGACTTATCAGAGAGCTCTCGTAACGATGTGATCTCATATGCTCCTAGCATTATATTTGCGATCCTCAGGACAGCTGGACATTTGCAAAGAACGTGCTTTACTGTTTCCTGCTCGTTCTCATCTCTGCAGCTTGTACATAAGTCGTTGTCCAACCGGCCAGCGCCAAATAAAAGTCGCTACAAGCCTTTCAACCTCAGATCTGGGTCTTCTCAATAAGTTGTGTGTGCTCTTAAGATTGTTCCACATGAGTTTGGATATACGGCCGAGATCCGGTCCTCGATCGACACCAATGTGGAACCCTCACTGGCCAACTCGACTGCGGCCTCAAGTTCCTCGGCTCTTGACGGAAGAATGACCCCGTAAGGCTTGTGAAACTCTGTTTCAGGTCATATGTAATCGGCAGCCAGTCTCATCTTAGGTAGCAATCGAGAAATTATACAGCTTCTCTGGGTTCACTCTAAGGCTAGATTGCCCGGCTCATCAGCATATTTAGCGCTGCTAAAGTTCCATCAATGATATTACTCACCACAGATGGGAATAACCCGGTTACAAAAACCACTACATTGTCAGCGTAGGCCACTACTTTTACTCCCCCCTGGTTGAGCTTGAGTAGTGCTGTTCCAATGACTTCATGCCTCAGGCATGCCATCGCCGTGGAAAATCCCGGACGTCCGCGTCTAGAACCCTCTCGAAATTTTGAGAACAATGGAAGTTAAGCTAATTAACAAAAAAAAAAACGTCGGCGTAGACGTGCCCTCGCCCACCAGGTTTTGGGATGAAAACCACTTTCACTCGGCTATGCATCCAATGAAAATAGACAAAAGCAATGGCATGATAGCATCATCCACTGTTTGCAACAAGGTAGGGATGATACCGTCTGGCCGCGGGCTTTTGTAAGGCGAGAAGGACTTCAAGGCCCATGATATTGAAGGCTTTGTGAAAATTGACTCTGCTATATGCTGACGTATGCCGACGACATCGATATTATCGGTAAAAACAAGGGCTACGTCTGTTCTGCCATCTCAAGATTGGATAGAGAAGCAAAGCGCATGGGTCTGGTGGTAAACGAGGACAAGACGAAATATCTCTGTCATCACACAAGCAGTCAGAGCATACGCATCTTGGCGCCCACGTCACTGTTGACAGTTACAAGTTTGAAAAAGTAGACGACTTCGTTTAGTTGGGAGCCGGCATTAACACCGATAATAATGCCAGCATAGAAATCCAACGCATAATCACTCTTTCCAACAAGTGCTTCTTTGGACTGAGTCCTCTATCGTCGTACAAAGATCACACTCTATAAGTCACTCATCATGCCTGTGTTGGGGTATGACGCGGAGGCATGGACAATGAAAACATCTGATGAAGCGGCTCTTGGAGTTTTCGAGCGAAATATTATGCGAAAGATTTGCGGACCTTTACGCTTTGGCGATGGCGAATACCGCAGACGATTTAACGATGAGCTTTATGAGCTTTAAAACGATATATGTAGACATAGTGCAGCAAATTAAAATTCAGCGGCTTCACTGGCTTGGCCATGTCATTCGAATGGACAGAAACGCTCCTGCTCTGAAAATATTCAACGCGGGCCGCGATGCTGGTAACAGAGTAAGAGGAAGGCCTCTTCTGTTTTGGAAAGACCAGAAGGAGAAGTACTTGGCTTCACTTGGTATTTCTAATTGGCCACAGTTAGCGGAGAAGAGAAATGACTGGCGTCCTGCTTTGGACTCGGCCAAAATCGCTTAGGCGGTTACAGCGCCAATAAAGAAGAAGAAGAAGATACATATGCTGAGCTCCAGCGTACCTTCTTGGAAGCTGGATGAACACTTTTTCAGAATTTCCCGGAAAATGTGTGTTAACAAGCAACCTGATTGAGTCTTTCAGTGACTTAAAGAAACACCAAGGTGAATACGAAGACGATAACGACTAAACCGAGGAAAAAATCGTCGCGACTCTTAAAAAGCAGAAAAGCGACCGAATTGCGGCAGTAACTGGCACTTGTTGTAAAGCATTGATGCTTAACCAAACCGGTGTACGTAACAAATCGTACATTTGTAATACTCAATGCGTCAAAGTCAATGTCATTGCTGTAATATTTACAGTTACCATTAATGCTTTATTTGTATGAATATTTCTGCTTTGCTAATCGGCAGTTTTCGGTGTGTTTTATTGCTTGCTCGCTCGCTTAGTTGTTCATGAATTTGTTTTACAAGAGTGCACTCATATTTACGATGTTGTTGTTGTTGTTGTTGTTGCTGTTGCACTCATCTACCAGTTTAGTTACGGCAAGTTGAATTGTTGCTGTTGGCTGCATGCTCACCGTTATTAGCGCAGATTTCGCACACCACCTGCAATTCAAATTTAATTCAATTTCATATAGTACATACATACATACATACATACATACATACATACAAACAAACATGCCCAGTGGGAACAGTAGTAATGCTTTACATGCGTAAAAAAAAATGTAATGCATATCTTATGAGTTTTAGGTTATATTACTGATTAATATGTAAAAATATGTAATCAGCATTCTAATATATCCAAAAAGTCCCAAAAATGCTTACTAAATTACACACATCCCTCGATACTTTTTTTATGACATCGCCTAGTGGAAAAAAATGCATTTTCAAATGTGGAACCGGCTGTTTTTCATTTTCCCACTGGGTGCATATTTGCATTAGACATGCACACGTACATACACATGCGTACGTAACCGCGAATTTGTTTTGCTTCGATTATCCGTCGTGGACGCCCATTACTGCACTACGCCGTGCAATATGCCGGCTGCCAGCGAATTATTTACCTTTCAATGGCTTCCTAATGGAGTATTGAGCTCTCACTTTTATTTATTTGTTTTTAAAAATTTTAGATACATATGCTTGCAGGTACATATCAATATGTATACATACATACACACACACATATATATATATATATACATATCAAGCCTAGTGACTGCGACCATTTGATTTAACTACTTTCGTTTATTATTATTTTATCGGCTTTTTCTTTGCTTTGGTTTTCGCCTTTCGACTTTACAGGAAGTCATCACGTCACGGTGTTGCACTGAACATACACAATCCGCTGTCTCTATTCAAGGGTGGCTTCAGTCGCCATCGCGAAACGGCATTCATCGTGCATGGCTTCAATGGCACCGCTGTCGATATGCATTTACAATTTTTGAGAGATGGTGAGTTATGGTGAAAAATATATAGTTAAAATCAGAACGGAATGAATGGCATACATATGTATGTATGTATGTACTTTAAGCCCCTTTTAATATTCATTCTTATATTCCTAAATTTTGTTTATTTCCAGCTTATTTGTCACGTGATTTCAATGTCATCACCGTCGATTGGCGACCATTAACCCGTTACCCCTGCTATTTGCATGCTTTGATCAATACACGCCTGACTGCTCAATGCACCGCACAGGTACGCATAAAATTACATATCTGTTGGCATTAGTGTGATCCAAAAATGCAGCGGAAGAATATCGAAAATGAGGAGACCGGTATTTCGAAAAAACAAATGATGCATATTTAACTTTAAAATTTGACTACCTATTTTTATAGCGTGCGTGTTTTGAAGATACAAAGAAATATTCTTATTCGATAAAAAAATATTTGATTTTCAACGATTACAGTTATAGCAATTTTACCAAAAAATTTTGCCTTCATCTGTAAAGTACATACATATATGCAAAACTTAAAGACTTCGGTTAAATACTAACTGTTTTCAAAACAAAAACTACGAGTCTCCTTATTTTCGATATTCTTCATTTCTAGTAGTAGCTGGAAACAAAACGTTGAACCACCCTAATTTACATACATACATATGTATGTTGATTTGCAGGGTACCGATTTTAGGACCTAAAAACTTATAAAAAAAGGCAAAATAAAATAACGAAATAGGCAGGAAAAGGCACTAGAAATCGAAAGAAAGGCAAAATAAGGCACTAAAAAACTTAAAAATAATTTAAAAAATACATTTATTTTAGAAATGTTTATTATACGAGTAAAAAGAGAAACCCCAATAATTAGTTTTATTAGCATATGAAAATTTTGTACTTTGCTTCTTTGATTATTTTCTCCTTTCGAGTTTTTAACTCACCAAAAGATGCATTTTGAAGTTTTCTGGCAGAGTTTTCATTCGATTTTCGCGACTAAAAGCCTTGAATATACTAAACGTTACGGCAGGGAAGTGCCTCTCAGGGTTGGTTACGATAACCCGTACCACTACAGACAGTTAATCTTAGAGGAAGAGGTGGAGTTGTTTCGACAGGAGATGGAAGCTGTTCAGCGGTACAGGAAAAGCGTGCCTGTTCCGCCAACCCAGAGAAAAAGAAGAAGTCACCACAAGGGAGTGTTAAGGGCAAGCCAGTTAGATGTTAAACAGGTAGTGTTTCCGGAGACCAGGAAAACGTTGTGGCCAGGAAAAGGTTGTGGTCGGTAAATGAAGCAAAGGCAAGCAGTAAAGCCTGTGGACCAGGTTGAGGATATACAATACATGCCCCTTCAATGAACTTGACATCGACGGAAGAGCCAGGTGTGGAACGACTAGGGAAGTGTCAGCGTTATGACCCAGACTAAGCAGTTGTAATGCGAACGTTGGAGCTGCGAAAGCTTCCGACCAAGGAGGAAGTGTTAGTGGAAAGCCCAATCACAAAGAAGTACTGGATACAATGGGATAATTTAAAGCCGATATCTGGTTGGTTTGGATTGGATATGAGAAAGTGAAGATGACCGATGCAAAAATTTCGGACGTTCTCAACGAGGTTCGAGATGGAGAGAACCTGGGGATGAAGAAAACGCTAGAGAGGATTAAGAAAAGATTATATTGGGTTGACTTCCATTAGACGGTCAACGAGCTGTTAGCAATATGTGCTAGCGGAGGAGGCATGGGCGCCATGTGAGAGATAAGGTTCAAATCGAACCTAGAGAATTTCATGGAAACGATGTGGTTTTATTGTACAAGCCGCAGCGAAAGGAAGGCTGCACCTTTAAACCACAGTGTAACTGGAAAGGCCCACATGGGGTTGTCAAGCGGCTGAATGACGGATGTTTCGAAACCATTCCGTTGGAAGGCCGAGAAGCAAAATGAAAATGGCCCACTTGGACAGGCTTACAGCGTTTGGAACAGCAAGCGTGGCTGATGGGGACGATCGGACTTAGGTGGATGGTAGTGTGACGAATACTGCAAAACACGAATGACAGACCAAAGCGAACAAACAGAGAATGACCGCATGCACCATGAAAGATGCAGGAGCTTTGACGTCGACAAAAGTCAAATGGAATGTCGATTAGTTACGATAAGAATCTTCTAGAGTTGCCATGAGTGCGAACGCAGGTAATATAAAGGCGTTGCTACAGCGCACTGAAAGTTCAGTTGCGAATCAGCAAGCTACAAATACAGTTGTAAAACAGATAGCTACGAGTACAGATATCAATTGCCTTAAAATTACTGTAAAGTTATGTAAAATACAATTATTTCTAATGTATTTTGAGCGGTAGGATTTGGTAAATCGTCGAGGATCAAAGAATAATCGTAACAATATGTTAATCTTTCGGTCAGGTTTTTCGGAAAACTGGCCACTGTGCACCGGTAAGATTTGTTTTGTTTTGTTGTTTATTTTTCTGTGCAATGTATAGTAGTCGTCCATGCTCATAACAAATTGGCTGCAAACACGCATTTAATAGCTATTATGTACATACTTACAATATTTAAGTTTGTTTGTTAAAAATTTTTAGGATTACCTGCATGTATGTATGGTTTAGTGCAGCTGATACAAATATGCACTCATTTTTTAGTCGACTTCTCACAGACTATGTAGTGCTTCAGTTATCTAAGCAATTTCATTATTATAAATTTTTTTTTGTAATTATTTATTTATATTAAGCAACCAAAACAAGTGCAATAAAAAAAAAAAACAAAAAAATTTTAAAGTCGAGGTTAACTTCCTCATCAATATTTTAGGGCGGTCGTTTGCCAGACAGACAGAGTCTCAGGCCACTTGCTCAGTTTGGTATACTATTTTACTTTTGTGACTTTTTTCACGTAAAATTCTCATTTTAGACTGAACTATTTTGTGATTCGCTTATTGCAACAATCTCAATCAACGCAACTGCCCGAATTTTTATCGGTTGATTTTACCGAGGACGTACTGTATGACTTATCGAACAAGATAACAGTGTTTTATAAGTATATATGTATGTAGGTACATATTTATATACTTGTAGATATATGTTTGTATATACATATATATTTCTTTCAATTCGTTGGCCATGACTTTTTTTTTTTTGCCTAGCCTAGCCTAGCCTAACCTTTATGCTAGTAATACCCCTTTTGCTATTCCGTTAATAAATAATTACAAATTTATGTCAGTTTATGTTCATATTTACCTGTTTCCCTGTTTCAGATTTACTCCTTCCTTACGCATCATGGAGCAGTGCGCGAAAAAATCACCTGCATTGGTCATTCACTGGGTGCGCATATCTGTGGCATGATGTCAAATCATTTATCGATAAAGCAGCATCGGATAATCGGTAAACGGAACATTTGTTTTTACAAGACTGTGTTGTTTGTATTTATGTCGCTTCCTATAAAATTTTCCTGCTATTTTTAATTGCTTTCTAGGCCTCGATCCGGCACGTCCACTTATCGAACGCAAGAAAGGTCATATCTTTCGCTTATCGATCGATGATGCGAGCGTTATACAGGTGCTGCATACCAATGCAGGTTTCTTGGGACAGGCAGATAATGTCGGACATCTAAATTATTGCATTAATGGTGGCAAATTTCAGCCATTTTGTAAAGGAAACCCAATAAGTGAGGGAGCTCTTCATGAAGTCATGAATTTTTCAGACATGCGTTTAAAGGAAACTAATATAATATAAATTTTTCGTAGGACGTTCCCGTTGCTCACATTTCCTAAGTATTTGCTATCTTGCCAGTGCAATGTTTAAGCATAAAAAGTTCTTAGGCGTTTCCTGTCCAAACGGTTGTGTGGAGTTGCGGGGACCTAAGCGTTTACCAGTGAGCGGAAAGAATCATCCGTTCGGTGTTATTTCGCAGATAAGCGAATATCATATTGGCAACGATGCTCCAGATAAGTGAGTAGTTTTTATGATTTCCAAAGGAAAATTGTATCATTTTAGAACTCTGCACGTATTAATTTTGCAATATTTCTATTTACTTACATATATAGCGCAAGGGGATGTTACTGCATCGATATGCCGTTCGTAAAACATTGTCCATTCAATGATCAGACCTAAGTGGAAATAATACATATATGTACATACATAGATTAAAATAGTTTTAGTTAATTGTTTAAATTAATGTAATGTAGTAACGTTTAAATTGTTATAAAATGAATATAGACTTAATTTTATTTATTGACATACATAAATATAACTAACAACATTTACAAATTGTTATTTGTTAATATATGTATAAGTATAAAGATACATAAAAACACGTTATGAACATATTTGAAAACAAGTACAGTGAAACCCGCTCGCCTCTGCCGGCGAGGAGATGCATTAAAAACCAAATCGAGCTTTGTGCTATGTGTGTGAGCTATGAGCTTCTACATGGAACTATATGTTGGTCTTTCCTTGGTGAATTGTAGTTGGTATATTTCCATGGTGAATGTAGACAGTTGCTGGTTTAGTTTGCTGGCAATGGCATAAATACAAAATCAGTTTCTACAGTAGATACACGAACTTCACTACCTACTTATTTTTGTTAGTACCTGATTCTTTTAAAAAGAAGATTCTTCAAATAAAGTATAAATATGCACCATCTGCATGGCTTTTTACAATGGCGAGTCCAAAAATTCACTTTGCTGCACACCTTACTTTTGGTCTACATGAAATTTCAAATATGTACATCCATTTTTTCATGTGCTAAAAATCGTAGTACTTACCTAAAGGGCTACATATCCAAAATTATTGCAACGTGTTCCTAATTAATCAATCTTTGTATATTTATTGATTCCTGCAAAATTGGGCCATGTAATATTAAAATTAACACATTTTTCTACATTGTTTACATATTTTTATATGCGTTTTGGCATTTCACTCTCGCAATTGCACCAAGATGACGTCACGCCAAAAATTACGCTCAAAAATCCTCTCTCATTGGCGCAATCTTGTATTCTATCATTCGTGCAACCCGCCTAAGTACCTCGATCTTTCGTGCCCCATTTGCAATTTTACTTATAATTTTCACCTTTTGAGTGCTCTTTTAAAATTCTTAAAATATTTACGTATTTTTAAATTCAGTAGCAGCGCTACACACCTTCGGTAAAAGAAATTCTAAAAAATCAACTGTAACTTTTAGCCACTTGAAACTTGCACGTTATGACGCTAAAATTGAATGGGCTATAAAACTGTATACTCAAAAAACACTTCTTAGAAAAAAGTTTGAAATTATGATGAATTTTTTTAAGTGTTCTAAAAAATTTTGAGCATAGGTTTATATTGTATTTGTTAAGGAATGAAGTGTATTTTAATTGATTGAAAAATCTAAAAAATTATATAGGTGGCAAACAATATCATTTTGAATTTGGTACAAAATGATATGTCCAACTCTGACATTTTAAACAATTTAATTCTTGTAAAAATTACTTACCATTGCACTTAAAATTTTTTTTATGAAGTTTTTTTTTTACTTGTTTATGTATTTAAATAATGCTACGATTTTGATTTTGAGCTATGTATACTTCATTCAATGTTGTTATTCAAGTATTTATGTAAGTTAACAAGAAGATGTAACTACATCAGTAATTATGTTCGCTTAAGTACCCGCATTGAGATACTTAAGCGGGTTCTTTTAAGTACCCAACCCGCCTAAGTACCTCAAAAAGATGACATTTTTCGCGAGGTACTTAAGCGGGTTTTACTGTAATTTGAAAAAGTGTCTTTAAGCTTTTATAACAGCTAAATTTTTTGTGTAGGTATTTCTTTCCATTTAAATAGTATATGTTCGAAATATGAAACAAATCGGACCCTAAATACGGATTTTCTAAATATCTCCAATGCTGCGCCACCTATCGGGCAAAATATTTGCTTTTTTCTGCGTTCTTAATAAAAGGTTTGTATAGTCCAGTCCCATAATCCAACTACACAAGATCTGAACTACGTCGTTGACTAAATTCTAAATTAAAGCGTGCCATGTGAGATGCAAAAAAAAAATAAAAAATTAAGTTGGGAAAAATAAAAATTGTTGCAATTTTCTTTCCTAGTAAAGTTTTTTGTTTCTCGAAGCATTGATCCATCCTTTGCAAGACCCAGTAATGAGCGACTGCGCTGCCGAGTTAGGCGAACGTTCCGAAAGCTGCTATTCAATCGCTTGTTTTATGTGGCCAATGGTTTCACAGGTATGTAAATAGATTTTATCAATTTAGATTTTTTTTTTAATAATTAAAATTATTTGACATTTTTGAAACCAAATAATTTGAAAAAAAAAAGGAACAGTCCAGCGCCTTCGTCTTGGCCTGCAGGCTGTATCGGAGATACAGCCGCTAAATTTAAACGTAGAATACGTGGTATGGTTAAGAGCATATCCAAGTAAAAAAACAAAAGCACACACTAAGCAAAGAATATCGATAACAAAAGCGATAATAATATCGGTAGCAAAATCGATAAAAACATCGATAAAGAAATCGATGAAAATATTGATATCAAAATCGAAAAAATATCGAAAGCAAAATCGATAGCAAAATCGATAACAATACTGATTACAAAATCGATTACAAAATCTAACAAAATATCGATTACAAAATCGATAACAAAGTCGATAACAAAATCGATTATAAAGTCGATAACAAAACCCATAACAAAATCCATAAAAATATCGATACCAATATCGATAGCAACATCAATAAAAATATCGAATATAAAACCTATAAAAAAATCTATAACAATATCGATAGCAAAATCGATAAAAATATCGGTAACAAAACCGATAAAAGTATCGATGACAAAATCGATAGCAAAATCGATTACACAATCGATAACAAAATCGATAAAAAATATCGATAACAAAATCGATAAAAGTATCGATCATTATATCGGTAAGTTCCGAAAATATCGATAGCAAAACCAATAACAATATCGATAACAAATTCGATGAAAATATCGATAACGAAAGCAATAATAATATCGATAGCTAAATCGTAAACAAAATCAATAAAAATATCGATGACAAAACCGGTAAAAATATCGATAACAAAATCGATAAATAATCTATCATAAAATCGATTACAGTGTCGATAACAAAATCGACAACAAAGTCAACAAAATATCTATAACAAAATCGAGAAAAAATATCGATAACAAAATCGAAAAAATACCGATCGTTATATCGATAAGTTCCGAAAATATCGATAGCAAAATCAATAACATTATCGATAAAAATTTCGATAGCAAAATCGATAAAAACATCGGTAATAAAACCGACAAAGTATCTATTATTATACCGATAAACCCCGAAATATGTACTTACGGACACATACATACTTTTTGTCTCCTTCCCACACTTCCAACATATGCACGTGTTTGCAAAATGATGACGAGGTGATTTTGTATGGAAAATCATTTATGCCCATATATTTGAATAAAATAAACATATATAGAAGATATCAACCAATACTTCCCATATACCAAACGAAAGGAAAACTCTTGAATTTTTGATTAAAGAAAACAAAAACAAAATCATTCGAACGGTTTTCGAGCATTTTGGTAATGAAAAAAATTTGCAAATTTTTTCAACAATATTTTGCCTTAAAATGCTCAATATTTGTTAAATTTATATAAAATTTGTACCCGATAATATTTCTACTGCTCCAAAGAACCTATATCCCGAAAATGAAAGTTATATATGCCAACAATAAGTTGCTAGAGCACTTTAAAGGCTCAAAATTGACCCCAAAATAAGGCAATGTTTACCGTTGTTTTTACGACAGAAACCGAATTGGTTATTTACAAAAATGAATCTGTCGACAGGTTTGGAATTTTATCTTTGAAACGCCACAATTTTCTTTGAAATCGCTTTATTAGTTCTCGTGCAATAAGCGTTTTTGTGAAGCTCTAAAAATTACAACTACAACATTTGAACATAGCCCCCATACCTTAAGGTAAGACGTATTCTACGTCAAAAAATCAAATCAGCTGCTCTACTGATACTACCTGTTCAATGTTCCTTGGCTCCTAACTCTGTTCAGAATTATATAGCACTTTTTTAGCTCCAGAAAGTTTTAGTTGTATTTGGCAATATAATAAAATTAAAAATCTGTCATTTCATTGTTCAAGTGTTGACTAAAATTTATTTGGCTTTGGTGATCTCAGGCTATTTTCAGTGCCTTCATGTTATTCCATTTCGATTGATATTTATAAAAGTTACATTCCTAATACAAATGGCGCGAAAACAAATGGAAAATGGGCAAGCAAGCCAATTAGTTTCTACAACGTGTGCGGGAGCCCAATAACTATACCGATCAGTAATTCTCTCTCTGGCGGCCACGCTAGAAAAGAAAACCCAAAACTTAAGCGGTGATAAAATGGAAAATTTCGAAATGTAGTGGAAAAACACATTCGTGTTCACGGGAAAATGCAGACTCCACCAAAGCTTTTTTTTATCTAGGTTAAAGAATTCAAAAATTAATTAGAAGAAAATCCTTGTTCTGAACGCGTGGATTTTGTTTGTACCTTACTAATTTTACCTTAAAAAGAGAAGGAAATAAAAGTTTTCAGAAAAATTTTCCAAAAAATTATTCATAACCCGAGTTTCAAATATCTGAAATTGCAGATTTTAACAGTTTGTTAAGTATTTTTGTCTTCATACTCTAGTTTATATAAGTACATGCATACATATAAGTGCCGAAGCAATGAATTTAAAATATATGCACCTTATTTCGGTTTTAAAGTTTTTTTCAGCACTAAAATTTATAAAAAAAAATTGTGGCTATTAAAATTGCGGAGAACGTAAAAACAACTTTACGTCACTAAATGCCCAACCAAAGAAAAAAATTTAGCGCTTCATTTTAGCTACTATTTATTTGTATTATTTTTTTTTGTAGCTTTGAGAACTTGAAAGTCCAGAATGGCAAGGAGAATTTATCCTCAAAATACCATGTTCACCATAAACAGAAATCGAAGAAACGACACAGGAGAAAAAATAAATAAATAAATAAAAACAAAAATAACAACAACAATAAAACTTCTATATAAACTAAAATAACATTTTCAATAAAGTAAAACAATACTTTTGAATAAAAATAACATTGACTAATTTATATAACAACTGTAAAATTCTTATTCTTATTTGCAATTTTAATACGTATATTTAAATAAAATTTATATTAATATAATATATGTTTTGTACTATTTTGATTATAATTTTTTATTTAATTATCTATTTTGTACCTAATTATTATTATTTTTTTCCTCTTAATTAAATACATTCAAAAACAATTAAAAGAAACAAAAACA
>NW_023458560.1:78078592-78121567 GCF_013731165.1 Rhagoletis pomonella | reverse complement strand
CAGCCGTCCACATAGCCAAAATTCGACAACGCTCACGCCAACACAAAGCAAAAAGATGGCCAACTCTCAACTTTTCGCGTGCGTCGCTCGTCAGCTGTTGCGAATAAATAAAATTATGTGAAATATTTTTCCTTTTTAATCAAGTGCGGGCAAGAAATATCGTTTTTAATGCAATTATTGATATGAAATATTAATTTATCTGTCGTTAATATGTTAATTTAGTGGCCCAAGGATTCGCCGCCAAGCGTTCATTGTAGCAAGCATACTTTTAACGTGCGTTCTGTCAAACCAACGCCAACGCCAAAGCCAACGCGAAAGTTCTATGTGGACCGGCCTTAATGCTTGTCAACGCTTTGCGCCACTATCAAACAGACCGCTTGTCAAGCGGTCGCGTTGATGGAAAATCAAAAATTTTTGATTTTCCATCAACACGAGCCGACAACAAGTACGTGTGACACGACGATCTCCGATTGCCTCGGTTGCTGGGGTAACCAACAACGGATGCTTGAAATCGCCGACGAGCTTAAGTAATGAAGTAGCAGGCATATTTGGAAAATTATGCCGATAAGCAGGATGGAATTTGGGAAAGTAAGTGCATGGTTGCAGCATATCTATGTATAAAAAGTATTTAATTAAATTGTTTATAGAAATGTTATAAATCGAGTGGCTCATTTACGATGCGCTCCAAACATTTGGCGAACTTTTTTCGCCTTTTCAACGTGCTAAGTAACAAGTTAAGATGACTGCCATCACGGCCGGTAAGAAACCGCAAGCAAAGGGCAGACAGCCTTCCAGGAAGCTGCCTCCTGTCTCCGAGCCGAAGCTGCAGTTCAGCAAGAGCAGGTCAGCAAATTGCTACCCTGATCAAACGTAAACTAAAGCGCTCTGCTGTGATTGCACTCCGTAAATGCGAAAACTTGGTGCATGCTGAGAAATATCAAACAAGAAAACTCCGTGATGGACGCCGTGAGATGGAGTAGCGCTGTGTGGCAAAGAAATGCGGCCAATTCGACGGGCCTTAAAAATCCAAATTGGCTTTTTTTTTGTTTTATAACTAGAAATGTCCGTAGACAGATGAATATGGCAAGGTGTCTAAAGACCCTCTCAGTTGCCAGGTTATCCTGAAGAGTGCTGTAGCGAGCGTTGATCCAGTCTTGAATCCCGTAGCAGAAAAAAAACTCCCACGATTATAAGAGTGGTGGCTCACAAAATTAAAAGAAAACTTACAAATCTATTACACAAGTATCAAGTATCTAATGTTAATTAACAACTTTTTGGCTATGCCTAAAAATGCAGTCTTATGAATTGACAAGGCGTTTGCGCTGTATGTATAAATACATCTGTTTGTCTTAAGACATTTGTACTGTCACTTACAAATTCACCACAACCCAATTCAGGGAAGCTTTTTATATTGTTGCATATTAATACTTTTACGATCAATGTATATATTTAATATAAAATATATACTTTTTCTAATTTATTCCAGTAAGCGTTATTAATTACAATTATACATACATATGTATATAAAAGTATACGAAAGTGTGAAATGATTAACACAAACAAATACTTTGGGATGAAAGAGGTATAAAAAATCTACAGATAAATAACTTACATGCCTAAATATCCATATATTAGAAAATATACCTATTACATGAATATTGTTTTAATTGAACAATCTTTATTATTATTATTGTTATTATTATTATTTTTTTTTTTAAAGAACCCTATCTAACTTCGTCTCACATAGAAAGTGTGTCAGCTCTTTAAAGCAATTTAAATTGGACAATTTGAAAAATTCCTTAAGATTATTTGCATATTTAAAAAATTTATAAGTGGTTCTAGCGGCCGAAAACCTTGAGCATTCAAAAATTAAGTGATCGCTATTTTCCTTCACCTGGCAGGAGGAGCACAATTCCCCAATCCCCCTTTTAAACTTGCTTAAATATTCTTTACCATATGTGTGACCTGTCATTAAACGATTTATCAATTTGATATCATAAACACTTAAATCGCATTTTTTATCCCTAAACCACGGTGGCTTTTTAATGTCATCAATGTTGTCCGCAAAAATCTCCCCTTCGTAGTACTTAGTACTGTGAACTCATTTTCCCATTCCGACCAAATTTGCTTACGGATCTGGCATAAAACTTCCCCCAATGTTAATTTCACCCTAAGAATCGACCCATTTCCAACCGCAGCCTTAGCATAACAATCAGCTTTTTCATTTAGACCTATGCCTACATGACTTGGCACCCACATAACCCTAGCACATTCACAAGCTGAATTTGCAATCCTGTTGTTAATTGCCGCCACAATGAAATTTGATGTCCTACTCTTTTCTAGTAGTCTAATAGAAGCCAAACTGTCAGTGATAATAGCCCATTTTCTTACGTTGTTGGCGGTCAGAAAAAGAACTGCTTGCCAGATTGCAATCAGCTCTCCATACGTAGAAGAGAAAGTATCATTAATTTTGAATAAATTTGCAGAATTCCTTTGCGGGTCATAAAAAGCCATACCAGTTACTCTTTCAGTCACAGACGCATCAGTTGCAATTAGGTAGAAATCCTCATTCTTTAAATCATTGAACCTAGCCAAAACCATACTCTTTAACTGGTCGTTATTGTAGTTTCTCTTAGAACCACACAACGACGACCCTACTACCTCAAAATACTTATGTTTTATAAACTTTGTATTATAGTCTATTTTGTCAAACAATGATCTGTACTTATTGTACATAAAGCTATAGCTACATTTACCTAAACCACCCACTGACAATGCCGCTCTAATGTTTTCATTGTTCAACCATTGTTTGCCTAATTCTTTCGCCGCCAGCCATTCTGCCCTCCTCAAAGGGGGAAGCTCGCCCGCCAGCGCATATCTAACATGGATTGGTGAACTCGGTGGAAGACCAAGACACCGTCTGAGGGAATCATTGAGGATACCTTGCATTTTTTTGTTAAACCCAACAGGAGCATCAGCATAGGTTGTATTTGCATATTCAGCTTTGCTTCTCACATACGACTTGTAAAAATTAATTGCCACTTTTGGCTCCAAACCCCCTTTAATTGTAGTTAACTTCTTAACCAGATTAATACTTGACAACGCAGTGTTCTTGACATTTGAAACATGTTCCTTGATGGAACCGTTTGCACTTATTACTCTACCAAGCCACTTCAACCATCTAACCTGTATGATATCCTTGCCACTATGCCTAAGATTAAGCACATTGTTTGCAAAAGAGTTCAAGCACATAAATTTAGTTTTATTTACATTAATCCGCAAGTTCAGCCCCCTGAGCACCTCATCAAAGTCCCTCAGACTACTTTCCAATCCATGAACGGCCTCTCCCATACGATCCCCACTGTAAAGGAGAGCAAAATCGTCAGCAAATTAAAAAATTCTTAAGCTATCATTTTCCAAGCAATGAAGTCCCGCAGAAATTGGCTTTTGTGATCCGCATCCGCGGTATCAACAAAGTTGCACAAAAAGTGCGTAGTTTTACAGTTCTGTCTTCGCCACATTAAAACGGTGTGTTCATCAAATTGAGCAAGGCAACCATTAATATGCTACCCCTACGGGTAGATTTTGGTTAAACGACAAAAATCGACCGTGTAAAGGCAGCTTAAATAACGTTCAAATTAATCATCCCCTTTGAGATGGAAAATACCAATAACCATTTCATAATTTCGAAAATTATTCCATTTATATTTGTTCTTGCATTTTCCACACCACTTGTGAGGTATGCTTTTACGCGCGTTACCGATTTTTTTTTAATGTGCTCGGTTGCCCAGGAGGCCTATTTCCACCTTTACAACTTAACTTAAACAGAATTAAAACTAAAGCATGCAATATATAAAGAAAATTAAAAGTAAACTTAAAACATGCACATTAAATTCATTTTTCATTATAAAATAAAATTAAATATCACAATTCAGTTTACAAAATGTGGTCTGTTTGTACCCACAGTAAGTTCCCATGAAGCCTAGCCTAAATTCAGAATTGAAAAAAAAACGAGCAAATGGGGTCGGAAACTATTAGCCCTAAAAGCATAATGTGGAAAATGCAATAATAAAAATAACAGTGCATAAATTGGAAAAAATGGTTTTTGTTTTGCTTTATAATTTTTGGGAATATTGGTTCAGATGGAATTTTTTTATTTGTTTGGTTTTTCAGCTCGTTAATGATGCACCCAGGGTTGCATTTACTGACTATGAAAATATTTCGTGAAGCGTTCAAAATTAGCTCGGAGCAACTAAAAGTTGGTTAAGCTTAAATGAAATAGTTTTTTATTAAATATTTATTCCTGGTATTTAGTAAAAAACATCAATACTAATGTATGAAAAACAAAACATCAATGCTAATGTATGAAATGAAGTAAATAAAAATCTACGAATACATTCCTTGAATATTTTGTCATAGAGCCATTATTAAATTTAGACATAACTTTGTCAGGCGTTGGTACTGACGTATATATAATTAATGCGTTGGAGAGAGATAAATATACAAGTTCAACGCGCTAATTTAGGTATCCTTGTATGTATATACCTGTTACTCGTCTGGCATATACTCCAACTGCGAAAATAATGACAATTATAATTTATGTAGATCCCTGGATAAAAGATTGTCACAAGTTACTTTCGGTAACTCACGATTGAAGTTTGGAATGCAATTTCTCAGAAACACGACTACAGATTTTCTCCAAAGTGTCGGAGAATGCTATGTACTAGTTCATGAAATTCTTAAATTATCTTATTTTTTTAGTTTAGTGTCAACCATTTATGAGTTTAATAAAATTTTGTCGTATACGACATTTGTCAAAAAATTTGCAGTCAGTTTTAGTGATATACGCCAAAATGTGATAGCAATTTTTATAAATTAACCATACTTTTTACTAATCAGCCTAATCGTGAGTTTCGCCCGAACAAAATTTCGCCAACAATTTTTTCATCCACCTGTAGTGAACACACGCAAACGAAAAGTGACCCGGTTCTAGAAAATTAAACTCATGATAAAGCTGAATATGTCGGAAACTAAAGAAGAACAGATAACTCTATTTGAAAGATCTTGATTAGTTTAGTACGACAGCAATACTAACGCAATTTGTACCAAATAACCGAAAAAATTTTAGTCAATTAGTCGGAAACTAAATAAGATATCCAAAAACCACAAATTGTCAAAATGACGCTTCCGGTAATTTTCCATCTAGGCGACGATATTTGAATAGGTTTGTATGGTTACCAATAGTCAGTACTAATTTGTACTGGAACCTGCAAACTTTTGCTGGAAAACTGTATGATAACCCAAAAAATTTGCAAGAGAGCACTGAATCGAGAGCGTAACAACACGAGAGAGCCGCAAATTCTTGCTAGTGAAATTTTTACTAGCAGAAATTAGCTAGCAGAAGAAGAAGAAGAATAAATGTCAAAAGAATATATAAAAAGGGGTGTTACTAGCTCAGTTGATTTTGTGTATGTGTTTCGCCGCACGGCTTCTGATATCAAATTGAAAAATTTTGTTTGAATTTCTACACACACTTACAGATTTTGACAGTTTATGCCGCCAAAGCAAAAACAAAATACATGTAAATTTTTGTTTTTGTACTCCTGCTATCACCTTATATTGATTCGCCTTGGCACAAACAAAAGTAAAATGAGTGGAAATTATAATATTAATGATGTACTGGACAGTGTAAGTGTTTGTGTGTAAAGCAAAGAGTTTAAAACTGATTTATAAATAGTAAAATGTTTACAGCAGATTGTCAAAGCAGTGCAACAACTGTTCTCTTGCAAGTTTTTGCTAGTTTTGTGTTCAATAACCTCTTCTGCTAGTTTTCTCTTCTTCTCAATTTTACGCTCTATTTTGCTTTTACGTTCTCGCTGCAATGTTTTACTGGAGAAGTTATTATACAAACCTAATGTTACTCGCATATTTTCGAGCCTGTATGTAAATTTTCGGGAAAAAGGTTTAAAAGTATATTCATCTGCTGAAAAGATATTTTCGCAGATTCACAATTTATTTAAAATAAATCTATCAGCCCTATCTCCAATTCCATGTGAATAAATCTCTACAGTGCTTAAATAATTTTCACCACATTAAATAGCTGCACAACACCCTAATTGCCGAAAAAGCGTTGCTTGCAACACTAGTCCTTTATGGGGACCAAACTTGGTGAAAAAAAAATAGCTAAGTTTGTTTACTGGATATACTGAGGTTCATGTGATGTAGCTTTATTCGAATTGTAATACGCATTTAATTTCATCCTCCGATTCAAATGGATCGATCTTTATAAATTTTAATTGGATATTATTCAATATTATCAAAATTAATTTTTACATATTTCGTCTGTTTTCCCTTAATTTGATAAAATACTTTTTCCTAGTTACGACTTAGTTGTAGCTGCAGCCGAAACTAAATTTTAAGTTGGTACTTAGCCAGAAAAGTCGAAACTAAGGCGACTATGAATAGCTTTAGTTGTGACTAAGAATAGTTTCGACTTAGTTGAGTACTAAATATGACTATGAATATGCGCCTATAATTTTATTTTTGCTTATGTTTTTGTTGTTGTTTCTTTTAATTGTTTTTGAATGTATTTAATTAAAAGGAAAAAAATAAGGCATAAATGGAGTTGGGTTCCAAATCTCAAATTAAAAAAAAATATTGGAATGATTGAGCTGAGTATAACGGTATACTTCTTTTTTTGGGCAAACAACAACAACAAGAATTATTAAAGGTTAAAGTTCAAAATGAGCAATTTTTGAAATCAAGATTTCTCAAAAACGAATGAATGGTTTTGAAAATTTCTCATTTAATAGCAAATTTGATTCCCTTTAATTTGCTATACGTACTTTATATATATGTTGTATAGTTCTTACAAAAATTGAAGTAATGTAAAATATTTATAAAAAAAGCTTACAAACCCTAAGTGCGGCCGACGCCGCCTACGCAGAAAGGTGTTCTCTGCAAAAGGTGTTCAGTGCCTTTTCTTCGCAACACAGAAAGAGAATTCTACGTTGTGAGGGTTATAATCCCTAAGTGCAACATATATATAAAGTACGTATACCAAATTAAAGGGAACTAAATTTCCTATTAAATGAGATCAAAACTTTCAAGATCCATCTATCCGTTTTTAAGAAATCTTGATTTCAAAAATTGCTTATTTTGAACTTTAACCTTTGATAATTTTCGTTGTTGTTGTTTGCCCAAAAAAAGAAGTATACCGTTATACTCAGCTCAGTCATCTGTATCGATTCCAATATTATTATTTTTTTTTGAGATTTGGAGCCCAACTGCGTTTGTTCCAAAAATAATAATAATTAGGTAAAAAATAGATAATTAAACAAAAAAATAATATAAAAATTAAAATAAAAAAATAGATATTTAAAAAAATTAATAAATAAATAAAAAAATTATAATTAAAATAGTACAAAACATATATTATATTAATATAAATTTAATTTAAATATATTAAAATTGCAAATAAGAATAAGAATTTTACAGTTGTTATATAAATTGGTCAATGTTATTTTTATTTAAAAGTATTGTTTTACTTTATTGAAAATGTTATTTTAGTTTATATAGAAGTTTTATTGTTGTTGTTATTTTTGTTTTTATTTATTTATTTATTTCTTCTCCTGTGGCGTTTCTTCGATTTCTGTTTATGGTGAACATGGTATTTTAAGGATAAATGAATTCTCCTTGCCATTCTGGACTTTCAAGTTCTCAAAGCTACAAAAAAAAAAATAATACAAATAAATAGTAGGCATTTAGTGACGAATGTGTTTTTCCACTGCATTTCGAAATTTTCCATTTTATCACCGCTTAAGGTGTTCTTACACGATATGTTTTTGCATGTGTACATGCCACTTTTTACATATGGAAATGCCAACATATCGTGTAAAGGCAAATAAGATTTGTTTCTGTACAAAGCATATGTCCGTACATACGAAATAGAAATGTTCCAATTTTCATCTGACACACAGATAGAATTATCTAAGTTTAGTTTATTTCGTTTTCAAAGATCGTATTTTTAAATAGTTAAATAAAGACTGTGAATTTGACAGACATACGCAATTATATATGTATTGAAAAAGTCACATTTACAGATGCAAAAACATATCGTGTAAGAACACCTTTAACAGGCTAACCTAATGTTCACGCACGCCGCCAATTTACTGTCAAAAATTTCTCATGCACATACAACTTGTATGCAACCAACCGAAATTGAACGGCGCGCGTATGAAGCTAACTCAATTTCCAATTTTTGTTCGGCGTGACATTTTGATTTGACATTTCGCTCAATGAAATCAAATGCAAACGCACGCAAGCCATTTTCGGGTGACGCAAAACAAAAAATTCTACGGCGTGCGTAAACGCAAGCCGCGAATATTAGGTTAGCCCATGATTCAATAATACAAGGTTACTGCCATCCCTAAATTGGCGCGTCAAGCGCCAAACAACTGTCAAAAATCCTCATGCCCATACAATTTGTATGAAGCATCCCACAATAACGCGGCGCTAACGCCGAGCAAATGGAATTTTAATTTTTGACAGGGCGTTACGTGTTGAAGTTGGATGCGGAAGACGGAAAGAAAGAGAAAGGACAAAAAAGTGAAAGAGGAAACGAGAATAAAAACGAGAGGATCTGAGAAATCGTCAAAAATTACGACGCGTTGATTTGGGGATAGCGCGCGCTGACACTCGTCGACAATGGATAACGCAACGCTTAGCGCTCCAATTTAGGGACGGCAGTTAGATAATTATTGACAGCTGCGGTTTGACACTCCCTTACAAAAGGTTGCATTTACGAAGGACGGAGAAAGGGGAATAATGAAATCTCTTGTTGCGAAAATGGTAGTAGAAAAGTACGCAAAGTAGGCAATTAGTAGTCAAATTCCTTTTGTAAATTCTAATGTATTTGCAGGAAATCTGTAATTTTAAACGAAATGTTGAACGTAATATTGATATATCTACGTGAATTACGCAATTTATGTGCTATTTAGCTGTATAAAAACTGCAAAATGACTCAAAATTAAGATAAGACTACTATGAGATTGATGTAACAAACAGTTTATGTTTTCATCAGTTAAATATGCTTCATATGCATACACAAATAAACATATTGCACAAAAGCTTATACTTCTATTTCACACCAAAGGTACACTGTTTCCATGTAAATTTGCAAAGAAGCAACACAGTGCCACTGCTAAGGGAGCGGTGCGAGAGAGACAACTGTCAGTTTATCGAACCTTGTATTATTGAATCATGAGGTTAGCCTGTAAGTTTTGGGTTTTCTTTTCTAGCGTGGCCGCCAGAGAGAGAATACACCATCTCGAATTACTGATCGGTATAGTTATTGGGCTCCCGCGCACGTTGTAGAAACTAATTGGCTTACTTGCCCATTTTCCATTTGTTTTCGCGCCATTTGTATTAGGAATGTAACTTTTCTAAATATTAATCGAAATAGAATAACATGAAGGCAGTGAAAATAGCCTGAGATCATCAAAGTCAACACTTGTACAATGAAATTACAGATTTTTAATTTTATTATATTGCCAAATACAACTAAAACTTTCGGGAGCAAAAAAAGTGCTATATAATTCTGAACAGAGCTAGGAGCCAAGAAACATTGAAGAGGTAATCAGTACATGATTCAATAATGGGCCGTATGAATAAAAATAAGCAATTGCTTTTTCTTAAAATTTCAGATCTTTTACTCAATTTATTCAAACAAAATTCAAGTAAAAGTATGAAATTTTAAGAAAAAGCAATTGCTTAGTTTTTATTCATACGGCCCAATATAAGGTTTGCTCAAAAAACAGTTTTCTCGCTCCCTCTTGACAAAATCGGCTCCCTTAGCAAGGCACTGTGTGTGGGTTCATGTGTCTGTGCAAAGCTTTTGTAAGCGAGCTAAGGGAGTGTCAAAACTCTAATGTCACTAATGAGCAAACCTTTAATTATTGAATCATGGTATCAGTAGAGCAGCTGATTTGATTTTTTTTTTCAAATTATTGGGTTTCAAAAATGTCAAATAATTTTAATTATTAAAAAAAAGTTCTAAATTGATAAAATCTATTTACATACTTGTGAAACCATTGGCCACATAAAACAAGCGATTGACTAGCAGCTTTCGGAACGTTCGCCTAACTCGGCAGCGCAATCGCTCATTACTGGGTCTTGCAAAGGATAGATCAATGCTTCGAGAAACAAAAAACTTTACTAGGAAAGAAAATTGCAACAATTTTTATTTTTCCCAACTTAATTTTTTATTTTTTTTTGCATCTCACATGGCACGCTTTAATCTAGAAGAAAAAGCCAGAACAGTTAAAGCGCAGTTAGTCAACGACGTAGTTCAGATCTTGTGTAGTTGGATCATGGGACTGGACTATACAAACCTTTTATTAAGAACGCAAAAAAAAGCAAATATTTTGCCCGATAGGTGGCGCAGCAGTGGAGATATTTAGAAAATCCGTATTTAGGGTCCGATTTGTTTCATATTTCGAACATATATGTACTACTTAAATGGAAAGAAATACCTACACAAAAAATTTAGCTGTTAGATGGTACGGGGATCGATTGTTCTTTTTTGACTTACCACCACGGCACATTATAATGCTTTGCTTACCACTTATAAAAGCTTAAAGACACTTTTTCAAATTACAGTAAAACCCGCTTAAGTACCTCGCGAAAAATTTCAGCTTTTTGAGGTACTTAGGCGGGTTGGGTACTTAAAAGAACCCGCTTAAGTATCTCAATGCGGGTACTTAAGCGAACATAATTACTGATGTAGTTACATCTTCTTGTTAACTTACATAAATACATGAATAACAACATTGAATGAAGTATACATAGCTTAAAATCAAAATCGTAGCATTATTTAAATACATAAACAAGTAAAGAAAAACTTCATAAAAAAAAAAATTTTAAGTGCAATGGTAAGTAATTTTTACAAGAATTAAATTGTTTAAAATGTCAGAGTTGGACATATCATTTTGTACCAAATTCAAAATGATATTGTTTGCCGCCTATGTTTATTTATTAATTTTTAAGATTTTTCAATCAATTAAAATATGCTTCATTCCCTAACAAATACAATATATAAACCTATGCTCAAAATTTTTTAGAACACTTGAAAAAAATTCATCATAATTTCAAACTTTTTTCTAAGAAGAGTTTTTTGAGTATACGGTTTTATAGCCCATTCAATTTTAGTTTTAAGTGGCTAAAAGTTACATTTGATTTTTTAGAATTTCTTTTACCGAAGGTGCGTAGCGCTGCTACTAAATTTAAAAATACATAAATATTTTAAGAATTTCAAAAGAGCACTCAAAAGGGGAAAATTATAAGTAAAATTGTAAATGGGGCACGAAAGATCGAGGTACTTAGGCGGGTTGCAAGAATGATAGAATACAAGATTGCGCCAATGAGAGAGGATTTTTGAGCGTAATTTTTGCGTGACGTAATCTTGGTGCAATTGCGAGAGTGAAATGCCAAAACGCATATAAAAATATGTAAACAATGTAGAAAAATGTGTTAATTTTAATATTACATGACCCATTTTTGCAGGAATCAATAAATATACAAAGATTGATTAATTAGGAACACGTAGCAATAATTTTGGATGTATATCCCTTTAGGTAAGTACTACGATTTTTAGCACATGAAAAAATTGATGTATTTGAAATTTCATGTAGACCAAAAGTAAGGTGTGCAGCAAAGTGAATTTTTGGACTCACCATTGTAAAAAGCCATGCAGAGTGCATATTTATACTTGTGGACGGTAGCCAACAACCATAAACTCCGCAGCTATTGACTCCACAGCTTTTATTTGACGACTTTTGTACCACTTCCGAGAGGATGCATGAGTGTGGCTTCTTTGGAAACAAATATTCTATGTAAGTAAAACATAATTTAAGCTGAACTTTTGTATAATAATATGTATATTAATTTTGGCACTGTTTTTTTATTAGGTACGTAACAGCGCGGTAAGATGCAGCTTGAATTAGCGCCTGGCGACCTTATCCACTGGTGCATTACCTCATACTACCACTAAAAAGAATCAGGTACTAACAAAAATAAGTAGGTAGTGAAGTACTGCCCATGTATCTACTTTAGAAACTGATTTTGTATTTATGCCATTGCCAGCAAACTAAACTAAACAGCAACTGTCTACATTCACCATGGAAATATACCTACTACAATTCACCAAGGAAAGGCCAACAGAGTTCCATGTAGAAGCTCATAGCTCACACACATAGCACAAAGCTCGATTTGGTGTTTAATACATCTCCTCGCTGGCAGAGGCGAGCGGGTTTCACTGTTTTCAAATATGTTCATAACGTGTTTTAATGTATCTATATACTTATGTATGCATGTACATATCGAGCCCTAACCGCCAAAATAACGTACGCGACATTTTTTTTCAAAATTTTCTTTTTGATGCAGAAATGCATCTAAATGCTCTAGGAATATTTCTGCATCAAAAAGAAAATTTTGAAAAAAGTGTCGCTTACGTTATTTTGGCGGTTAGGGCTCGATATTATGCTTTTACCTACATACATACATATATGAACAAAAAACAATTTGTAAATGTTGTTAGTTATATTTATGTATGTCAATAAATAAAATTAAGTCTATTCATTTTATAATAATATATACGTTACTACATTACATTAATTTAAACAATTAACTAAAACTATTTTAATCTATGTATGTACATATATGTATTATTTCCACTTAGGTCTGATCGTTGAATGGACAATGTTTTACGAACGGCATATCGATGCAGTAACATCCCCTTGCGCTATATATGTAAGTAAATAGAAATATTGCAAAATTAATACGTGCAGAGTTCTAAAATGCTATATTTTTCCTTTGGACATCATAAAAACTACTCACTTATCTGGAGCATCGTTGCCAATATGATATTCGCTTATCTGCGAAATAACACCGAACGGATTCTTTCCGCTCACTGGTAAACGCTTAGGTCCCCGCAACTCCACACAACCGTTTGGACAGGAAACGCCTAAGAACTTTTTATGCTTAAACATTGCACTGGCAAGATAGCAAATACTTAGGAAATGTGAGCAACGGGAACGCCCTACGAAAAATTTATATTAGTTTCCTTTAAACGCATGTCTGGAAAATTCGACTTCATGAAGCTCCCTCACTTATTGGGTTTCCTTTACAAAATGGCTGAAATTTGCCACCATTAATGCAATAGTCTAGATGTCCGACATTATCTTCCTGTCCCAAGAAACCTGCATTGGTATGCAGCACCTGTATAACGCTCGCATCATCGATCGATAAGCGAAAGATATGACCTTTCTTGCGTTCGATAAGTGGACGCGCCGGATCGAGGCCTAGAAAGCAATTAAAAATAGCCGGAAAATTTTATAGGAAGCGACATAAATACAAACAACACAGTCTTGATAAACAAATGTTCCGTTTACCGATTATCCGATGCTGCTTTATCGATAAATGATTTGACATCATGCCACAGATATGCGCACCCAGTGAATGACCAATGCAGGTGATTTTTTCACGCACTGCTCCATGATGCGTAAGGAAGGAGTAAACCTGAAAGGGAAACAGGTAAATATGAACATAAACTTACATAAATTTGTAATTATTTATTAACGGAATAGCAAAAGAGGTATTACTAGCATAAAGGCTAGGCTAGGCTAGGCCAACGAATGGAAAGAAAGGTTTTACCTTACTATGTTACTATCAGTTTTAAAATACGTATACTTATTTGCGTATTTTAAAACTGATATATATATATATCTACAAGTATATAAATATGTACCTACATACATATTTACTTATAAAACACTGTTATCTTGTTCAATAAGTCATACAGTACGTCCTCGGTAAAATCAACCGATAAAAATTCGGGCAGTTGCGTTGATTGAGATTGTTGCAATAACCGAATCACAAAATAGTTCAGTCTAAAATGAGAATTTTACGTGAAAAAAAGGCACAAAAGTAAAATAGTATACCAAACTGAGCAAGACTCTGTCTGTCTGGCAAACGACCGCCCTAAAATATTGATGAGGAAGTTAACCTCGAGTTTAAAATTGTTTTGTTTTTTTATTGCACTTGTTTTGGTTGCTTAATATAAATAAATAAATACAAAAAAAAATTATAATAATGAAATTGCTTAGATAACTGAAGCACTACATAGTCTGTGAGAAGTCGACTAAAAAATGATTGCATATTTGTATCAGCTGCACTAAACCATACATGCAGGTAATCCTAAAAATTTTTAACAAACAAACTTACACATATTGTATGTACATAATAGCCATTAAATGCGTGTTTACAGTCAATTTGTTATGAGCATGGACGAATACTATACAATGCACAGAAAAATAAACAACAAAACAAATCTTACCGGTGCACAGTGGCCAATTTTCCGAAAAACCTGGCCGAAAGATTTACATATTGTTACGATTTTCCTTTGATCCTCGACGATTTACCAAATCCTACCGCTCAAAATACATTAGAAATAATTTTATTGTACATAACTTTACAATAATTTTAAGGCAATTGATATCTGTACTCGTAGCTATCTGTTTTACAACTGTATTTGTAGCTTGCTGATTCGCAACTGAACTTTCTGTGCGCTGTAGCAACGCCTTTATATACCTGCGTTCGCACTCATGGCAACTCTAGAAGATTCTTATCGAAACTAATCGACATTCCATTTGACGTTTTTCGACGTCAAAGCTCCTGCATCTTTCATGGTGCATTCGGTCATTCTCTGTTTGTTCGCTTTGGCCTGTCATTCGTGTTTTGCAGTATTCGTCACACTACCATCCACCTAAGTCCGATCGTCCCCATCAGCCACGCTTGCTGTTCCAAACGCTGTAAGCCTTTCCAAGTGGGCCATCTTCATCTTGCTTCTCGGCCTTCCAACGGAATGGATTCGAAACATCCGTCATTCAGCCGTTTGACAACCCCATGTGAACCTTTTCAGTTACACTGTGGTTTAAAGGTGCAGCCTTCCTTTCGCTGCGGCTTATAAAGAAAACCACATCGTTTCCATGAAACCCTCTGGGCTCGATTGGAGTGCGCCATCTTGGAGTGCGCCATCTCACATGGCTCCTCTCTAGCGTTTTCTTCATTCCCAGGTTCTCTCCATCTCGAACGTCGTTGAGAACGTCCCAAATTTTTGCATCGGTCATCTTCGCTTTCTCATATCCAATCCAAACCAACCAGATATCAGCTTTAAATTATGCCATTGTATCCAGTACATCTTTGTGATTGGGCTTTCCGCTAACACTTCCTCCCTGGTTGGATGCTTTCGCAGCTGCAACGTTCGCATTACAACTGCTTAGTCTGGGTCCTAACGCTGACACTTCCCTAGTCGTTCCGCAACTCACTCTTCCGTCGATGTCAAGTTCATTGACTGGGCATGTATTGTACATATATCCTCAACCTGGTCCAACGGCTTTACTGCTTGCCTATGCTTCATTTACAGATCACAACCTTTTCCTGGCTGTCTTCATAGCCTACGCCATATCCGGCTCCTGGCGTATCACCATTGGCACGTGGTTCAGTGGCTCTCTTCCTGTCGGAAGCACTACCTGTTTAACACCTAACTGGTTTGCCATTAACACTCCCTTGTGGTGACTTCTTCTTTTTCTCTGGGTTGGCGGAACAGGCACGCTTTTCCTGTACCGCTGAACAGCTTCCATCTCCTGTAGAAACAACTCCACCTCTTCCTCTAAGATTCACTTTCTGTAGTAGTACGGGTTATCGGAACCAACCCTGAGAGGCACTTCCCTGTCGTAACGTTTAGTATATTCAAGGCTTTTAGTCGCGAAAATCGAATGAAAACTCTGCCAGAAAACTTCAAAATGCATCTTGTGGTGAGTTAAAAACTCGAAGGGAGAAAATAGTCAAAGAAGCAAAGTACAAAATTTTCATATGCTAGTAAAACTAGTTATGGGGTTTTCTCTTTTTACTCGTATAGTTAACATTTCTAAAATAAATGTATTTTTTAAATTACTTTTCAGTTTTTTAGTGCCTTATTTTGCCTTTCTTTCGATTCCTAGTGTCTTTTCCTGCCTATTTCGTTATTTTATTTTGCCTTTTTTTATAAGTTTTTAGGTCCTAAAATCGGTACCCTGCAAATCAACATACATATGTAAATTAGGGTGGTTCAACGTTTTGTTTCCAGCCACTACTAGAAATGAAGAATATCGAAAATAAGGAGACTCGTATTTTTTGTTTTGAAAACGGTTAGTATTTAACCGAAGCCTTTAAGTTTTGCATATATGTATGTACTTTACAGATGAAGGCAAAATTTTTTGGTAAAATTGCTATAACTGGAATCGTTAAAAAACAAATAATTTTTGATCGATTAATAATATTTCTTTGTATCTTCAAAACACGCACGTTATAAAAAAAAGGTAGTCAAATTTTAAAGCTAAATATGCATCATTTGTTTTTTCGAAATACCGGTCTCCTCATTTTCGATATTCTTCCGCAGCATTTTTGGACCACACTAATGCCAACAGATATGTAATTTTACGCGTACCTGTGCGGTGCATTGAGCAGTCAGGCGTGTATTGATCAAAGCATGCAAATAGCAGGGGTAACGGGTTAATGGTCGCCAATCGACGGTGATGACATTGAAATCACGTGACAAATAAGCTGGAAATAAACAAAAATTAGGAATATATGAATGAATATTAAAAAGGGTTTAAAGTACATACATACATACATATGTATGCCATTCATTCTGTTCTGATTTTATCTATATTTTGCCCTTAACTCACCATCTCTCAAAAATTGTAAATGCATATCGACAGCGGTGCCATTGAAGCCGTGCACGATGAATGCCGTTTCGCGATGGCGACTGAAGCCACCCTTGAATAGAGACAGCGGATTGTGTATGTTCAGTGCAACACCGTGACGTGATGACTTCCTGTAAAGTAAAGGCGAAAACCAAAGCAAAGAAAAAGCCGATAAAATAATAATAATCGAAAGTAGTTAAATCAAATGGTCGCAGTCACTAGGCTTGATATGTATATATATATATGTGTGTGTGTGTATGTATGTATACATATTGATATGTACCTGCAAACATATTTATATAAATTTTTAAAAACAAATAAATAAATGTGAGAGCTCAATACTCCATTAGGAAGCCACTGAAAGGTAAATAATTCGCTCGCAGCCGGCATGTTGCACGGCGTAGTGCAGTAATGGGCGTCCACGTCGGATAATCGAAGCAAAACAAATTCGCGGTTACGTACGCATGTGTATGTATGTACGTGTGCATGTCTAATGCAAATATGCACCCAGTGGGAAAATGAAAAACAACCGCTTCCACATTTGAAAATGCATTTTTTTCCACTAGGCGATGTCATAAGAAAAGTATCGAGGGATGTATGTGATTTAGTAAGCATTTTTTGGCACTTTTTGGATACATTAGAATGCTGATTACATATTTTTACATATTAATCAGTAATATAACCTAAAACTCATAAGATATGCATTACATAATTTTTCACGCATGTAATGCATTACTACTGTTCCCACTGGGCATGTTTGTTTGTTTGTATGTATGTATGTATGTACTATATGAAATTGAATTAAATTTGAATTGCAGGTGGTGTGTGAAATCTGCGCTAATAACGGTGAGCATGCAGCCATCAGCAACAATTCAACTTGCCGTAACTAAACTGGTAGATGAGTGCAACAGCAGCAACAACAACAACAACATCGTATATATGAGTGCACTCTTGTAAAACAAATTCATGAACAACTAAGCGAGCGAGCAAGAAACACACTGAAAACTGCCGATTAGCAAAGCAGAAATATTCATACAAATAAAGCATTAATGGTAACTGTAAATATTACAGCAATGACATTGACTTTCGCATTGAGTATTACAAATGTACGATTTGTTACGTACACCGGTTTGGTTAAGCATCAATGCTTTACAACAAGTGCCAGTTACTGCCGAAATTCGGTCGCTTTTCTGCTTTTTAAGAGTCTCGAAGATTTTTTCCTCGGTTTAGTTGTTATCGTCTTCGTATTCACCTTGGTGTTTCCTTAAGCCACTGAAAGACTCAATCAGGTTGCTTGTTAACACACATTTTCCGGGAAATTCTGAAAAAGTCCGCTTACAAGAAGGTATGCTGGAGCTCAGCATATCTTCGTCTTCTTTACCAGACCTATTCGCTTTGCTTCTCTATCCAATTTTGAGAAGGCAGAACAGACGTAACCCTTGTTTTTACCGATAATATCGATGTCGTCGGCATACGTCAGAATATAGCAGAGTCAATTTTCACAAAGCCTTCAATCATGAGCCTTGAAGTCCTTCTCGCTATACAAAAGCCCGCGGCCAGACCATATCATCCCTATCATGTTGCAAACTGTAGATGATGCTATCATGCCATTACTTTTGTCAAATTTCAAAGGATGCATAGCCGAGTGAAAGTGGTTTTCATCTCAAAACCTGGTGGACGAGAGTACGTCTACGCCAACGTTTGTTTGGCTAATTAGCTTAACTTCCCTTGTTTTCAAAACTTTCGAGAGGGTTCTGGACGCGGACGTCCGGGGATTTTCCACGGCGATGGCATATCTGAGGCATGAAGTCATTGGAACGGCACTACTCAAGTTCAACCAGGGGGGAGTAAAAGTAGTGACCTACACTGACAATGTAGTGATTTTTGTAACCGGGTTATTCTCATTTGTGGTGAGTAACATCATGGATGGAACTTTAGCAGCGCTATGCTGATGAGCCGAGAGTTCACATCGTGACGAGAGCTCTATGATAAGTCCCCACAACATACTCAACTTTATCAATCACGCCGCGGCGCGTCTGTTGGTTTTGACATATTCATTCGAGGTATATGATATCAAAGTGGCACTTAGCTTCCACTTGGGCGTAATAGTCCTTGCGCCACCATTCTAACCTAACCTAGCCAACCGTAAGTGCGTTTGGCACACATATTGACAAGTTTTGACCATTTATTTTATTATCATTTAATTATAGTATATTATATTATATTTTTTTATAAAAATATATTTTTTATTCTTTAACAAAAATCGTATAAAGCCAAGTTTTAAACTTTTGTGCAATATTTAAAACAAATCAACAAACTTTCGAAGTTTTTAATTGTATTTCTTACATAAAGTGCAATTTTGAAGTGGGTAGGACTTACATCTGATTTTTGGTATTTGTTTTTTTGAAGATGTCAATCATTTTCTTCCATACGAAATATGTTCGACGATGTTTTTATATCGGGAAAATGTGGAACACCTTCAACAAAAAAATTGCTAAAATAAATAAAATAAAAAGGCAAAACTTTTTGATATGAGATAGGCATTATAGTTATGATAAGTACTATAGTATATATGGCTGCTTAAAAATTAGTTCCGCAAGATGCAAAACATGCATACGCTAAAAAATGCATAGTACACGCACCTAATTATGCACATACATACATATGAACATAAATAATAACAAGATTAAGCACTCGCTACTTTATGGTAAGCAATTTTACCACCAACTCAAAAATTACTGGTGTTAGGACGATAAAATCGCAGCCATTTATACCTACTTGCAATTATGACTTCATTACTCATAATAACTAATAAAAAATATCCATTAAAAAGTTGAAAAAAAAAATTGACTAGCGACACTAGACAATTCACCCTCTTCCGACACCAAATTGACAATGCAGTTGTTATACCGTTACGGCGCTATGCGTTCGCGATTTTATAGCCTGAATTTTGGCGCGCACTGGCACGCGACTACATAACCTATAATTATGAATGAAAATGAAATTGAAATTGGAAGAGCGAATGGTTGGACGTAAATACTCAAAAGGCATGCTGTATATATATATTTATGTGTTGTAATTGAAATTAATAACGGTGGCGCCAATATATGTATATAAATACGAGTAAGTGATTAGATAACAGTAACATTCCGCTTAGCCAAAGGCAACAAAATAAAAGTAAGAGTTCAAAAATAAAAAATAAAAACAAATAATACACACTTTCCTGCGAGTTCGCGCTGAATTGTTCAAAAACAAAAAAAAAAAGAAGCTTGAACCGATTTTCAATGTCTGAATATGCGTATAGTTATGTACGTATGTATGTATGTTTACAGATATGACACACTTATTTAAAATTATAACAAATCTATTAATTAGCCATTTCAACGTGATTTTGTTTCTCATTTTAGTGACGCCCAGAAAGTTGAGAGTTCAAATGCCTTTTACTTTTTAATTCACTTCATCTAAACGTGAAGTGTTAATGAGTTCGTATTAAATAGAAGAGAAAAAGAAGAAGATTTTTTGTAAGCAGCGCAGTCCAGTTGCGTGATTGCAATTTTCAGCTAATTTTCAAATTGGAGAGCTAATAAAGCCATTCGTTAATGCAAAAAAAGCTCACCGGTTAATTATCTGTACTTTCACTTGAGCCCCCTTTCTTGGTGTAAACACTTATATAACTTATGGAATGTATGTTAAAAAATGCTTATGTAACCCCTCTCATAATGCACCATGCGGTTTTTATATGTAAGGCTAGAATGGTGTCGAAAAAACTTTTACGTCCAAATAGCAACTAAGTGTCATTTGAATACCATATACCTCGACTGAATATGTTAGAACCAACAGCTGTGGTTATTAAAGTTGAGTATTTCGTAGAGACTTATATCAGATAGTTCTCGTAACGTTGTGAACTCATATGCTTCTAATATAGAATTTCAGGGGGTGGAATCCGATCCTCGATCGTGACCAATGTGAAATTCTCTCTGGCTGCCTCGCCTGCAGCTTCGTTTCCGGGAATGCTGCGATGACCAGGAACCCAAACCAAATCTAAATCAAGCTGACTACTTACTGAGTTTAAAAGAATCCTTCACTCGAGCATATTGTAAAATACGCCAAGGCCTTAATGGCCGCCTGACTATCTGAGAAAATTGCTACGCGCTGCATTTGCAATTTTTTTTAATTAAGCTGTACCCAAAGGTTGTGTGATAGAATTCCCCTATGGCCGTCAACCTATCTGCGAATTTATCTGCACGGTTTTCCGCGAAAAGGTCAATAGGCGGTAAACTGAGGATTTTCTTTAGAGCAACCATTGAGTCAGGCTAAGTGACTGGCCCCAAGTGACTCCCAGCATTCTTTTGAAGGCACTCTTTCCTCAAAGAGTTTTTATGAGAAGCGCTTTTTTCATGGTAGAAGGTTTGCGATTGCCTGCCGAAGAGCGACCGCTATTAGAAAAAAATTACGTTTTTGTTTTTTATTTATTTGTTATGTTGGGTTGAGTCGCGATTGACCCCAGGACCTGCGGAGTGGTAGCGCGCGCAGCTAACCACGACTCCACAGCGGCCGCCAACTGAGATTGGTGTCTATTAAAACGTTCAGGTACTTCGCCTTGGAGCCTGAATTGAACTCCTTTCGTTTTCTGTTATAAATAGGATCACTTCTCGTTTGCTCGAATTGAGACTTACCACCACAAACTCATCTGCATATGCCAATACATTCACTCCTCTTTTTTGGGTTCTAGTCGTTCAGTGCCTCCACCCAAGCTGTGCAAATAAAACTCCTCCTTGGGGAGCGCTTCTAATTGGGTAACGAGTATATATAACGGTTCAGTTTAATAGCATCCGTTTAGTCCAACTGCACGTGGCGTACATAGTATCCAACTCCACAAGAGTTTGCGACATTGCTTCGATCCTTGCAATGTTAAAAGTTAAAAGATTCCTCTATGGCGAGGAAGTAAGAAGGTGTGTACATTAATACCAACAATTTGTATATTGGAAGGAACTACAAATCCCAATATGATCGCATCCCCAAATGTGTAACATTAATCGGATGATCAACGTCCGCTTCCCACCTGCATTTGTCATTGACAGCCGCAATAATATTGCACACAAGTTGCATGTGAACTGGATTACAGCAATGCGACAGTTTTGGTATAAATATTTAACATAGAAAAAGTTTAAACACCTATGCGGCAAACTAACACACGCCGACGCACACGCGCAGTGCAGTCATTCGCCGCTCCAATTACGCGCACTCGGTCACTCGATTAAATACAAGCAGTTGCTCGCACTTGAAATGCTGTAACCGGCTTACCAAAGTGAATCAGTTACAACCGGCCAGATGAGGCAGTCACAGCCCCATACAGGAATTATGTGGTGGGATGTTGAGTATTTCATTTGTCGGCCAATTCTATCTATCGATGCTGCCACCGAAATTGTTCTTTGCCACTTGGAGCTGCGAGTGTGGCTGGTGATCAGCCACTAACTGAATGTAGCTAATTTTAAAATACTATACGATATTACAGTGGTGTGTGTTCAAGTATTTATTATTTGCGTTAAGCGTTTAATTCAAGCTCGCTACCGTTGTCAACACCAGGGAAACCGGTCGTTCAGCTGGCCTTTTCATTTTGGCCTAGCGTAGGCCAATCCTTTCCAAATGCTACATCGCTTTTATTTTTAAGTTTTGCTTGGCTTTGTTTTTGCTTTTATGCTTGCCAATGCAAGTTTGTCGCGCTTCTCACATGACACACTGACACTGTTTGCGTATAAAAATAAATTATTCCATAAACACGTTGCGATTTGTGTTAAATGAAAAACTTTTACTGACTCACATGCATGCATGGCATGGCATCTCCTTTATTTGGTGGTTAAATATAGTATTTATATATATATATATATATAAATGGGTATATTAATTAAATAAGTAATTAAATTTAAACTTTGAATAAATCGATTACCCTTGCAGAGCTGAAAGAGCCAAAGGTACTCTCTATTTTTCTGGCTTCTTTAAAGAATCCTTTACTGTTTCAGATGCATTGGAACCACGTTCCGATCATGCAACGGAAGGTCGCTCTGAAGGAACTGAAAAACTGTTTTATATAAAAGTCTTAAGCACTGAAATAAAATACGGGAGATGAAAAGGAGATCATGCGCTTATGCCGAACTCGCATTACATCAAAAATTGGATATGAAAAGCTATTAGACAGGTGGCTACCGACGTGGCTATCAGTCGATTAAAAAAGCAAAAGAATTGACATTTGTATGAGACGCTTGCCAGACAGGCTTAATGAGAACTAAGTCAGCCGCAGGTTGGAACCTCTTTTGCTCTAGTGGAAATGTACGAGTGGCAGACCCGCCTAAGTTCGAAGAATAAAAAAATTTCAAATTCCTTTAGTGCATAGCGCCATCGAAGAGTGCAACCGGCATCAAGCGATAGAAAACCAAAATATATACATACAGCTCTAGCAAATTCTTCACTTAGAATCGGGTCTCAAATCTAATCGCTCCACAAAGGGGCGAATCGAGAATATAGGACGACAAAAAATGTTTACTCCGTTTGTATTTGACATATTTCAATGGAAGTTGGCGGACGACTTTTTAAAAAAAATTATTGACTGTATCCAGGGTATTAAATTTTCAAAATTCAAAATGGCGAATCCATTATGGCGGACGACTTTTTCCAAATAATTGTGGATTGTAATGCAGAATGACTAACAACTCTCGGAGTCACTGATTACGAATTTAATATTTGATTTCCAAAATTCTTTTCTATTCTATTCTATAATTTCCAAAATGACCTATTTAGTCACAATAGGGAGGCAAAAATATCTCAGCTAGACGGCCAAACACTTAAACTTAATTTTGCTCTCTAGATTACGAAAACATTTTCAGAAAATCCGTATCGCGTCAAAATTTTAAGATATTTAGTGTGAATATTTTATGAAAATATTCAAACTTTAACAAGGAAAAAATTTAAAAAAAAAATTTTGTAAAACGAAGAAAATATAAAATATATGTAAATAAAAGAATGGTGAATAGGCAAATGAAAATGACAAATAATTTTTTGGATGATAAATGTATGAGCAGGAAAGACGACAATATATTGTGCGGCATGACGTATGAGAAACATTTTCCGCCATTTTGAGTTTTGCAAATATAATATAAATTTCGTAGTCAGGTACCTTAAAAACACCGGGATTCCAACTTTCATAATAATATATAGTTTTTTTTTAATTCGTCCGCCATATTAATCTGCCATTTTGAATTTCGAAAACTTAATATGATATTCGTAATCAGTGACCTCGAATATCTCTATGTACGAAGTTTCATTGAAATCAGTCAAATTGTCCCAGTATGCGACATAAGAAAAAGGTGCTCTATTTAATGAAGGGGGAAACGGGGGACGAGTTCTTGATATTTTTACATATGTAGGCAATTTGTTGGATCTTCGAACTATTGAAGAGAGGTCTCTGTACTCTTTGGAACTTTTTTTATAACTCTAGTTAATATAAAAATTTAAAAATTTTTTAAATAAAAAATGACGCTTCACAATCCATTTTGCTATTTAATAATAAGAATAAAGATCAAGCGAAATTATTTTATCACCGCTTCAAACAAAAAAAATTTTTAATTCCACGCACGATAGAAAACCCAACTTTGGGCTTCCGCTAAAGCTACTACGTTGCGTTAAATGTCAAAATTTGTATGTGACGTTGTGAACTGGTTTATAGAAAGTATTATAAATGTATTTACGGTAAGATTTAAAGAATTTTGTTTTTCAATTTTCGTCGTCGAAATTAGTCACTTTGTCCTTATGTGCGTTCGAGAGGTAAGCGTTTTGCTGCAGTAGGACCTAAGGAAGCAGGTTAAGGTATCGGAGAAACCTTGCGCTTTTAAGCTCTCTTAGGTACATCGTGGACTATCTTGTTAATCATTAGAATTCTCGCTCACTTTCGATAAGCCTAATGCTGTACTCTATTATACAGATGGCTCTAAACTTCCAAGTAAGACGGAAGAGCAGATCTTACCTGAACTATGACCATAGAAGTATTTTCACATCCTCGACCACTGTATCGTATAGTCTATTACTCGAAAGTGTTAGGCATCCATGAGCTGTCGTTCACGAAATCTCTAGGATTATCTGGACTTCATAGGGTAGAAAACGCACATCGTTGCTCTTAAGTTCAAATAGAAAAATCATCCACTCTCTTATGAGGGTTCTTAAGGGTCACTGCATAATCGATTTATCCACCGTAAGTAGAAAGGTGCATACCCCAGGCCATTATTACACCGTGCAACAAAAACAAAAAATTTCGAAACACACGAAGCATTCTTATTGCCAAATATAATAAAACTGCGTTTTTAGTTGTTCTCTCTGATGTCAGAATTTTTGAAAAGGACTTTTTAGTTTCAAAGATATGATTAATTCTAAAAATTATTTAAAAAATTTATTCCAATGTAGAAAAACAGTATGGGTACCAAATGAATGAAAGAGAAAGTTCTGTAGAATTAAAAACCTTAAACATGTTTTGGTTCACAAGGATTACTAGGTGTTGAGAATGATCTTTTAATTAGTTTTATTTTTTAAGCGAATAAAGTTAGAACGACGAAATTCGAGGATGTGATCGAGCGCGTTATAGTCCTTAGCATATACTTTATTCGAAAATAATTATTGTAAAATTTCAATAAAATACAATGAAAAAATGTTAAAAGGACATTTTCAATACCTAATCGACGCAAAATTTAATCGGCCTTAATTCTACAGAATTTTCTCTTTAATTTGATAGTCATACTGTTGTTTTAAACTACACTTAAGCTTTTTAATAATTTTTTGAAATAATTATATTTTTCAAATTTCAAAGTCTTAAAAACAAAAATCCTGACGTCAGAGAAAAAATAAAAAAAATAGTTTTACTATATTTTTCCCATGGTTTCGCGAATATATAAAAATTTTTTGTGCAAAATTTACAGTTGCACGGTGTTATCATATTTAGTTACAAAAATATGAAAAGAGAAAGAAATTAACAACACCTTTTATGTCACTTCCCGGATTCGGGTATACGGATATTACGCACAGTGGCGGGTATACCATTAATAATGAGCTCATCAGGAAGGTGATTAGTAATTTTTAGACACCCGGAAAAAGGAAGACCACTGCTGGAAGTTCAAAGCCATGAAGGGTAAAGTCTTTTTGAATCATATCAAAGTATTGGATTCTTCTTATTGGTGGCTTCTTATGCCTCAGCAAAAAGAGGTCTCGTATTCTTTTGTATTTTATTTAATGTACTTGGATTTACTTACACTGAGTAAATTGTGTTGAGAAGACTTGGCTAATATATGTACATATTTACACTTGAACTCATAATTTCCAAATACAAAATATTGAGGCATATTTTTATTTTTATTTTTTTAAATCAATAAACACTTTTAACACTTACGGCGCAAATAATCGGTACATTATATATGGACTCGGGCAAACATTTTTATTATGCAGAAAACAACGCAAAACATTCAAATCCAGGACGCCACTGTTAACGAAACTCTTCACATCCATTTGATTGAAAAGAATAGCAGGCGCTTCTGCAAGGGCAAGTAAATCAATAACCAGTTAGTTGTTTGAAAATTTAAAATGCATTTTAATTTCGCACGCTACCTTTGCGTACAAGACAGAAGAACAGCAGGGCGAGCAGTGATAATTTCATTGCTTAATTTGTTTTCCTACTGCTTATGGCAAAATTTCACTTAATTGAAAAATATTTTCGATTTGCTTTCTTATGCATTGAGATATTTTCTTAAATTTTTTTTAACATCACACATGATTTTACATTTTGCATTTCGCATTCCGCACTCTCACTTTGCATTTATATTTTAGCTCCGTATGGGATGCTTTGGGCAGCATTGAATTTTAATCCTTCTTGGCAACATTCCAACTTTCATTGCACCGATCGCTGCTGACACATCGCTCACTTTTCACTGCGGTACTGCACGTGCAACGTCCGCTTACTTAGTCGTCCGTAGAGCGCTCAGCTGGCTTGCGTTACGTTTAAAAGCGCGCCACCGAATGAATGGCCGCGAATTCAATTGTATCGCACTGCTGCAACAATGTGCAACATGCGGCGGCGCAACAACATTCGTTGTTCCCATTCATTACTATCACTTGCTCATTGGAAAGCGCTGTTTTTTTTGCGTGGCTACACTGTTGCTTGGCGGTGTGTCGCTTGGTGTGTGTGTTGCTCGCTAATTGGCTCAAGCGCGTGCCAGGTTGTGAGTGGAGGACGATGCGCTTGAGAGTAGGAAGCAGGTTTCATATAAGATGTGTTGTTGTTCCTTTTGTGGGTGACACTTTTTTCGGCGAAGGAAATAATTGCAATTGGCAAATCTGTCTGAACTTCTTGTTGGAGAGAATATACTAAATTTTGAATTACGATCCTGTTTTACATACTTACTGTATTTCTGTATTGGTCTAAGAAAAATTTATTTAAATGTAATTTTTGTTCGCAATATGTATGCATCTGGCGCTGCTATGAGCCTTCGGTAGCTAACTTTCTGGAACGCACCGCCAGGCAGACTAGACTAGTCGATTAGTCCAAATGCAATACTATCTAAAAAACAGGGATGCAAATTTTATTATAGTTAAAGGGTAATCTGCGAAAACTATTGAAACATAATTTTTTCGCTAGAACAACGTGCGTCTTCTAAGCTTACACTCTGAGCGACTGCGACAAATACCTTAACATGGTGTAGAATCTGAGGTATAGTACACACAATATCAGATAACGAGACGACAAATAAGTTATGCTCTTGAAGTGCACATCTGTTTCACCATAGGGGATTAGCCATACCTATGTTAAATCTCCGTGGGATCAAGAAAATTCGCAGACGATTTCTCTCTATGGTTCTCAAATCACATAACTACGTAATGTACTGAGTTATATTAACAGCTGAGGCAGCGCGACGAATGATACTAGAGTGCAATGTTTTGGATACCTCTAATTGATAGGATAGTTCCGGGTTGATCCAACTGCCAGCGGACTGAAACTGGAATGTACCAACACCCTACCAATGAAACACTTAGCAGTAATACCGAGAAAGAAGCTATATACTTATGGCGACAGGAGATTTAGTTGAGTCAAGGTTTTACATTGACTATTTTGGAGGATAGGTAAAAGAAAAAAAAAACATATTGCTAGAGTGAAACGTAAAAGGAGATTTATCTAATTCGAAAAACTAATAACAGCTCCCATTGCTAGCGAGGGGCACGCGAAAGGCTGAATGTAACTACAACGAATTTTGCTTAAAAAAATATTTCGAACACTTATATTATCAGCTCTGTGAGAGCGCCAGTTTTTGAGAAAAATAAAGTTTCCTAAACCTCTTCAATTTGATACCCGTATTGCTAATTTTCAGTTTATCTTATCTATTAAATTGAATTAAAATTTTCAGACAGGTGGCAACCTTCCACAAAAATGTTTTCGGCTGTAAGCCTTCGTAAACCTCTTGTTTCTGGCAGCCGTGTTGCACCATTTACTTTACCTTATCAATTTAAACAAACTGTAATTTTCAAACAGGTGGCAACTCTATAATTGTTTCTTTCTTTTTTTAAAGTTAGACCTCTAGAAATATATCGGTGAAAACTAAATTTAATTCGATGCATTAGTTTGCGAGTGATGCGCGTACGATTTGGATTCTGTTGCTCTAATAAAGAACCATAGCACCGCATAAACTTTATGTACATACATACTATATGGAGTCCGCCTCACTACTCAGCCTCATCCAGTTCTACATAAATATTAAATAGAAACGTTGCTAACTCACTGTACTACCAAACACGCTGTTTTGTTTTTATTACAAATCACAACATTTCTTTTGCACAAACATAGAAACAAGGTTTGGCGACGGAAAAAATTTCATTCGCCATGCCTGATTCCAAAATCCATTTAGAGGGACAAATATTCAAGGTACTTTGAAAGGATACGCAATAAAATTCTTAGTTTAAGATGTAGCGCACATCTAAGTAAATAAGTAACAAAAGCACTCTTGTTATAAGCGCCGTTAACATGTCAAAATATGGAAAATTAAATTTCACAAACAAGTTCGTTGCTTAAGTCTTTTGATTTTAGCACTACTGCAAGTAACTACTATGTATGTATAACAACACTCACTCTGTGTACAGGCGAAATGCCAGGTACTTGTGTGGGCAAACATCTGTGTGTAGCAGGCGACAATGCAGCGGATTCAAATCAAAATTTCCATTTCGTATTAAAAATTCGATAGTTTCTTGTTCGAAAAACCAAAGCTTAGCTAAGAAAAATATTTAATTTTTATAAAGAACACTTGCTGTATTATTACGATTATGTATATCACCTTTGCCTAGAATACAACAAAAACAGCACAACAATAGCAACATAAAACAGGCACGAAACATTTTTATAAAATTAATTTCAGTATTAAATTTAATTTTAATTATATGCCACGGTAATTTACTACTCTGAGAACAAACGCAATTCGTACACTTGTTTCACTATTAGCTGCAGTTAAATGATTGAATGCGTTTGCACTGCTAAAATTTTTCAACAAGTTTTCACAAAGTTGCAAGGGTGATTTTTCTAATACTTGTCTAAAGTCAATATTTTGGTTATTTTAGTAGGTATTTGCGGCAGCCGGTATTCGGTGGCGGTGACCAAATTGGCACAGCAGCCGCTGAGAACGTCGCTAACATGATTGCTAACTACACAGTATTTGAATGGCTCCGTGCAAACTGTGGTGCGTTGCGTCGACGAAGCTGGCTTTTAAAGGAGGCGTACAGTTGCACAGACAAATGCTATGTTTAGTGCTGAAAATTGCTAGTCTGAAGGCCTTGGATATATATATATATATATACATACATATGGATGTATGTATGCACTTGTAGCTACATATAGCAGAAATGAAAATTACCATTTTTAAATAAATAAAATCACATTAAGTAAATCGACTGGTAAAGAGCGTAATTTTGCGCTTGAAATTGATACATAAACACACGGAAATATTTAGTGCATTTTAAACTGAGTAACTGAGACAATTTTGTAAATTTAAGTGCAATTTTTTGGCGTTAAAAGCGTTCACGATTTGCCTTGAAGTTGTTGTAAATGCAAACTATTTAAGTGGATGAAATAAACAAAAGTTGAGAATCAGATGCCAGTGGCTTTGTTAGTGTCGCTTAACATTGCTTTGCAAGTTCATTGCAAATTTGTTGCCTTAACACAATTTCTATTAATATTCCGCATCCGAATGCAATTCAAAGGTAGCGCAGAAATAATCACCGCAATCATACTGCCACAGCTGAGGGCTATTGAATGACATAGCTGCTGCTACGTCGCCCCTTCGCGCTCATAACAACTCCTCATTTTGCCACCGAACCGACTCCTGCAAGGTTATTACAGCCGCAAGTCGGAAAGTAAAAGTAGACAAACAAAGCGTGTGGCTGTAATTAAGCTGGAAACTTGTCAGGCCTGTATAAAATAAAATACTGCTTGGAAAAGTCCCAGGAGTTTTGAGCTGTATCCGTATAAAACCGAGTTGGGAAAGTTTGCGGCTAATAAGAACCGCATGCAGGTTTCCCAAATGCCCCAAGGGCCCCAAAATATTTAAATTCCAAATTACTACAACAAAAGCACATGTTCAAAAAAATCCACTTTTCACGATATCCGGCTTTGGGGTACAAGAATTTCAAAAACTATAGGCAACTAAATAATTTAAAGGACAGATTCTAATTATAAAAACTAAATTATACGGGTATCAGCATTACCAATTACATAAAAATAACGTTCATAGTTATTATTCTTCAGTATATTTATTGAAATGCGTGAGTAGTAAGATACTTAAGAATTTTTGTGATAATGCAGCTGAATTTTTTGAGAATCTACTTCTCGAATGCAATGTTCTATAGAGATGATGGATGCCCGATTCACACTCATTGCCACCAAAGTTTCAGAAAGGAGTAAGACGGTACCACCGATCTCCTGGTCGTACTGCATATCTCCAAATATATCTATCTGTCTCCCTAGTTAAGAATTTTGTTCAGGTTCTCTGACAACATTTATGTTCTTTTTAGTGCAAGGATAACTAAAGAGCCTGACCTCTAAAGGTTCCAACCGCCTTGCCTCTCGCTCACAACAGTTACATAATATCAAAACGCTCTTCGCTGGGCTTGAAAATTATCATTCTACATACATATAACCAGGGAACGGATTTTATGGAAATTGCCTTTTTTCTGCTAACGAGATAGAGCATATTCGATTAAGAATGTCCATGATTTAGCTTTCTCTGATTCCATATATAGCATTTTCAGTTTAAATGAAACCATTTTCAAATTAAGCGAAACCTTTTTCAAATTAAGTCAAACCTTTTTCATGTTAAGCGAAACCTTTTTCAAATTAAATGAAACCTTTTTCAGATTCAGTGAAACTTTATTCAAATTAAATGAGACCTTTTTCAGATTCAATGAAACTTTATTCAAATTAAATGAAAGTTTTTTCAAATGAAATGAAACTTTATTCAAATGAAATGAAACTTCTTTTTTGGATTACTTTGAATTAGCTGTTATGTGTTGCTCTCCCTTACGGTCAAGGCATGTTGAATACAGTGTTGCCGTTGCGGTCCAATTGGACCAAAATTGGTAGTTTCGTTTCTTAAAATAAGGCTTTGGTAGGTTGGTTGGTTTGTTGTGATTTTCGAGGGGTTTTGGTAACTAGGCAAATCATATAATTTATTCATTTTATAAAACTTCAAATATCTCTGTTTTCGGAAGTACATGTAAAGGATAATGTGAAAAAGAAAAGAGTCATGGGACATGTCAAAATTATTCTTGTACCGAAGTTGAATTTTTCCGTGATTAGACTGTGCTCTAATCCATAGAGTTTGCCAAATTTTACTTTTCGCTTAAGCGAGTGAGTGAGAAACGAGAGTATTTGTACTTTATTTCCCTCTTCTCCCTTAAGAAAATAATAGTTGACAGCTTTGAATTCGTGTAGCAACAGTAAAAATATTCTCCCAGTTAAACATCATAATCGGCGTTATCGACTCCCTGATATAAGTATGGCGTCGATAGCGTCGATAACGATGTGTAACTGGGAGTTAAGGCTCTGTTACGTACGTATGTAATGCTGTGCGTTGGGTAACAGCTTACACGCGAAGCTCATTTAACAAATTCCTTATGTGACAACTCTCAAGCAATGCCAAATATGCATAACAGAGCCTTTAGTGTTAGCCAGACATGGTGCAAACGGCTCTTAATAAGTTAAGTTGATTTCCTGTTCCTTAATTTAAAAATGTTTAATACTTAATTTGAATAAAGTTTCATTTAATTTGAAAAAAGTTTCATTTGGTTTGAACAAAGTTTCATTGAATCTGAAAAAAGTTTCATTTAATTTGAATAAAGTTTCATTGAATCCGAAAAAGGTTTCATTTAATTTGAAAAGTTTTCGCTTCATCTGAAAAAGGATTCAATTAGTTTGAAAAAGGTTTCGCTTCATCTGAAAAAGGTTTCATTTAATTTGAAAAAAGTTTCATTTAAACTGAAAATGCTATATACACATTTGATGTTGCCTTTTTTGCCTTTTTTAAGATATTTGCCTTTTTTAAGATATTTGCCTTTTTTTGCCTTTTCTACCTTTAAAAAAATGATTATAGCATTTACAATTTTTTTTTTAAGATTAAAAAATATACACATTGCCCATGCGGCTTATAGAAGCACAGAGACCTCTTGCCAAATTGGTGTTAAAAAAATTCAAAGCCGTTTTCTCAGCTAACGAAGGCTTGGAGACAATAAGGGGTGTGGATAAAATTGTAAAGGGCGAGGAAAACGCCCTTATTCCTGATAATATGAACATTTCAAACGTTCCATATTTAAATTGGGCTCCACTTCTATCAACTTACGTCGAGCGCACATTTAGTACATTCAAGGCTTTTCTTCGCGAAAATCGAATGAAAATGATGCCAGAAAACTTCAAAATGCATCTTGTGGTTCAATGTTACTACAACTATTCAGATTAAAGTTTTATGAGTTAGAAACTCGAAAGGATAAAATAGTCAAAGATTCAAAGTACAAATTTTTTATATAATGAAACTAGTTCATAGTTTTTCTCTTTTTACTTGTAATATAAACATTTCTAAAATAAATGTATTTTTTGATTGTTCTTCGTATTTTCTGTCTTTTTTAGTGCCTTTTTCTGCCTTTTTCGCTATTTTGTTTTGCCTTTTTTGCAAAACCTAGTGCCTTTTCCTGCCTTTTTCACTATTTTATTTTGCCTTTTCCAGCCTATTTCGTTATTTTATTTTGCCTTTTTTATAGGTTTTTAGGTCCTAAAAATCAGTTCCCTGCATATAACTATTTTCACCTCTACCTGAAAAATTGTTGGCCATTTTCTAATTGCAATTGAATGATGAATATGCTGCTCCTTAAAAGTCAGCACCTGTTCCGTATTCCATCCTTGACCCGCCAATATGGCAATGTAGACATCTGGGACCGAGGCGAGGGAGTCCCTTTGCTCAGAATTTCTGATATGGGATGTTTAGATTAAATATATTACCAAAGCAGATTTCTTTTAGCAAAGAGTCAGAACGCCATCGGTTTTGCTACACCAAGAATTTCTTAAAATACCTCTGCCCAAATTGCGGCATTCGCTATCGACAAAAAGGCAGCTGTTCTCTCTACAATTTAATTTAAATTGACGAAACACACTCGATGTCGAACGACGTGATCTCAAAATCAAATTTCGATTTGAGTTACGTTCAATATCGAACGCCGCGATTCGAGCCCTGTCTGATGCTTGTTCGTACGAAGAATACCGTCAAAAATTCGCAGTTGGTGTTCTCTCGAGACTGCTGCTGTTTGAGAAAAATGTTGAATCCAAAGCCGCAGTTGAACAAGTTCACATAGATCAAACAAACGGGAGCAAGGCCTACCTTTGGAGTTTACTTCAGCTTTGAAGCTTTGCGCTTTTGGATCCGCAATTTTAAACTTCCGGAAGTTTGAACTGTATAGGAATGAATCAACTGAAATACTAAATAGTAGGGAATTAGTGCATTTTTTGCAATGTTAAAATCATCAATTTTGTTTACTTGCATAATTAGTTTTTTTTTTTATTAAAATTTGGTCCTCATATTCGGCCAAAAGCCCCATATAAAAAGCATCTAAAAACTGTGGGATGAATGTTTAAAAATTTCCATGTAAATCTTTTTAATATTGTTTTTATTTTTATTTCTGCCTCGTACTACTTTACCATATTAGCTAAGTAACTTTTGGTTTCTGCTGGCTTAATAATACTCCTACGTGTATGTATGTACACTTTTATTTTGTAATTGTAATAGTTTTTCCATTTTCCAGTGCTTGCATTGCATTGTTTTTGTATCTGTGTGTCTATTTTCTTTTCACGCAGCTGTTGCTTAACTTGTTTCAATTTTTTTGCGGTTAACTTGTTGTTGTTTTTGCTTTTGCCATTATACATATCGCCTTGAAATGTACCAGCTGAGCTACCGATGCACTTCACAATGTAAATAAACAACAACAAAGCGTACGAGAGCCCAGCATGTGGGTGATGTAATGATGGCAAAACGTGGCTTTGATTACGGCGACAGGTGTCATGCTACAACGGTAGCAGGTAAAGGTAGATGCACTTTAATTCAATTCTCACTTTTAAAAGAAAATAAATGTGAATAAATATGTGCTGTGGTGTAGTGGTTAGCAGTGCGCGCTACCATTCCGTAGGGCCTGGTTTAAACAACATAAAAAAATAAAAATAAAAAAGTTTTTTTTTAATAGCGGTCGCCCCTCGGCAGGCAATGACAACCCTCCGAGTGTATTTCCGCCATGAAAAACAGCTTGTCATAAAAATACAATCGCCCTTCGGAGTCGGCGTAAAAGTGGGACCTACCCCTATTATTATTATTATTATGTAAATATATTTAGAGAGTAGCCGAAACTATTTGTTCAACGGAGGGTTTTATTTTGTAGCAATTCATCTACTTGTACTCCGTGAAGGTCAGGAAGAGACGCATGTTTATCAGTGAGCGAAATAATGAACGTTTTATCTTGGTAAAGGGAGGTAATATTTAGTTCACATCTGAACATCATAAATACACAGTTGTGTATAAGTTAAATAAATTTGACAGGTGGCAATCCCTTTTAAAAGTGTTTTCAAACTAAAATCCTTTTTATATATTTTTCGTGTGACATTGTGATATATAGTTGAACTAATTGATGAATGAAGCCGAATTTGATTTTTTAAACACGTGGCAACTCTCCTAATATAGCTCAGAAATAAATCCTTTTCTAACCCTTTCAATTTATACCCATCTTTTAAAAGTTCATTTAAAATATAATATAAAATTGAATGTACCTTTTTTAACAGGTGGCAACCCTCTACAAACACCTCAACAAAAAATCTAATGTTCAAAGTTTTCTCAACACTTTCGTTTGCCACCCATATTGAATTATTTCATATGATTTGTGTATAAGTCAACTAAATTCGGTGGAAACCATCTTAAAAATATTTTCTTCTACTACTCAAGGCTCATTGAACATGTAGTATCAGTATAGCAGCTGATTTGATTTTTTACAAATAATTTGGTCTCGAAAATGTCAAATATTTTTAATTTCTTCTCGCAAAAATTCTGAATTGCTAAAATCTATTTTCATGTGAAACTTTTTTCCATGCAAAAGAAGCGATTGAATAGCAGCTCGTGGAACGCTCGCCCCATCTCAGCAGCACAGCAGCTGGTTACTGGGCCTTGCGTCGAAAAGCAAACAAATTTACTTAGAAAGAAAGTTGCAACAATTTTAATTTTTTCCAATTTAAATTTTTTATTTTTATATTTTTTTTGAATTTCACATGGCACGCTTTGATTTAGAACAAAAATTAATTAATTAACAGTTTTTGACACTTTCAATACCAGAAGAAAAAAAAATTTGCTAAGTTACCTAATTTAATTTTTTTAAGAGGTGGCAACTCTCTTTCATTTAGTTAAGATGTAAAGCCTTTTCGAATCCACTTCCATTAATACCCAAATTGTAAGAATTATTTAAAATCTACAGTCCAAGCCGTTTAATTTGACACCCCATTTTTGGAAATCGAACGAACGGTGCAAATCTGATGAAAATTCCCTTCGTATACTATTATATACACACATGTATTTGGAATATAACAAGGATTTAGATTTAAGGGGCCATTCTCAGCTAAATGCTTGTATTGGATCAGAAGACCTCGTCTAGTCCAGAAGCCCTGAGAAAACCCAACAGTTTCAGGGGTGGTTGAGTGTGCGTAGCTTCTGGCCACAATGCCTTCTTCTAGTGGCCGAGTCGCATTTTAGAAGGAGGTGCAGTTGGGCGTCTGTTACCGTATCGCAGTACACGACCGGAGTCCTCTTAGCTAATTCTTGAGCATTACCTGAAAGAATTTGGTTAGTCGCAAGTGAACGGTTAGTCGAAAGTGAGCGGTTAGCTGAATTCGTGCGGTTAATCGACTAATCGAATAGGCGGATACTCGATTTTTAACAAGCCCTATTGAAACCAAGTGGCGGTGGCCAGGCAGCATACTTAAAAAACTTATTGTTACTTACTCTATTTTGACTTCAAACTAAATTCTTTAGGCACTTCCAGAGGAAAAAAAGGGAAATTGCTGACAAAGATACTCGCAAAAATTAGCTCATCGAGCATAAAATTGGAAGAAATAAAAATCAATTCCGTATACATATAAACTCAACTGGAGAAGAAATGCAACACAATTTTGTACAAATGCCACCACTTCAGAGTTAAATGGAATTTTAGCGAACTAAATAGTACAAAGGGAAAATGATCCAATATAAATTTCTTTGGGGGCAATTGAAATTCAATTCGAAATCTAAGTGAACAAAAGCGTCCACCATCAATTGCAAAACGTCACTTGAATCGTACAAAAGAAGGCAAACCTCGAATAGAGAGCCTATTATTTATGCACTTCTCAATTAATTTTAAATTTATTTGAAACGAACGCAGTTTAATGCAGAATGTAAGAATTCTTGTGAAGTGGTATCGATAAATGAATGGATGTAGAGAAGAACGGCAATAAAACAGTAAGCGTAGGCAATGTTTACCTGACCGCTCAACTTAACATTGTTTCTTTTAAGCATTTTGCCTTACATTTTGCAGCTTTTAAAAATAAGGCACCATCATCGAATTGCGTACTAAAATAATTTTCAAAGTATAAGTTTAAAGCGACACTCGATAAACAATATTTCTGCTCTCTTGTTGAACAATTTTTTCGCTTGCCAATAGTGCTTAATAAATAAGTAACTAAACAATTTTTTCCTCCCCCAAAAAGTAAACAACCGACGAGTCTCTAAAACAGCAAACCTCCGTAATTAATTACACACTTGAAACTCAACGCTTCAACGCTTCAAGGCAAAAAGTAAATGGTAAATAGCAAAATCACTCCCTTAGCGCTGAGGCAAAAATGCGAAAAAGAGACCTATAAATAGTAAATAAAACTTGCCACTTACATTTGCCACTTCCACAAAAGACGACGGACAGCGAACGAGTGCTGCCCTGCCGCCTTCCCTGGACTCAACTGCCGCACCGCACCGCCTCGAACATTTTATGAAAGTAAACTATTTTCGTACTTAATTAACGAAAGCATTTAATGCGTAAAAAATTAAAGTCAACAAAAGCTCAAGAGCGCACAGGAACACAGCAGCACAGGACAACTGGGCGAATAACGGTTAGAATGTGGACGTATAACGGTTAGAATGTGGGCAAATAAAATGGCGCAATATTAGCAAAGGTGAGCAATGACGCTCGGTTGTGTGACTTCAACGGCGAATTGAGTAAATTTTGCTTGGAACGCCGAGTAACTGGCTTTAAAAATTAGCATCGAAGGCAGGCGCGCAACGCGGAAGGGCATTTGGAGAGCCGTTGGCGGAAGTTAATAATTTATGCAATGGCCTGTGTGCGTATTTGTTTTAAGCATTGGACTAAGTGTTTTAGTGGCTATGTAAGTCATTTTTTTTTTTAATTTTTGTTGCTTTTATATGTATACATATTTACATGCATAAATAGGCTGGCTTTATGTTACTTAGAATACCAGCTATGGCGACTTAAGGCCAATTGGGATTGGAGATAAGCGTAGGATTATCATTGGGAAATAAATATAAGAGAAATTTTCAATTAACAAAATTTGTTGTTTCTAAGTGTAAGGACTTGCTGGTTGAGGGACAAAGCAGAGATGTGAAAAGAGCCTTTCGCGCCCCTAATTACACAGTGCAACACTCAAAAAGTGATGGGAATGTGACCAATGGCTTTCATTAAAAGAGGTCAAAATATGAATAAATGCCAAAGCGTTTGTAAAAGTTGAATCCCATTTCCATTTTATATCGATTTGAAGTTGTGAATTTCAGTACAATGATTTTTTTGTTTGGTTTTGCTCCCAAATTGTATACCTACATACTAGGGATGTAAGTCTTCAGCTTTTTCCGATGCCGGGATTTTCGGGATGTCGTTATCACAATCCCGGGATTTAGATATTCATTACTTTTCAACAGCCTAAATCGAAAAAAATTGCTTCTATATTGTTTGAGAAGCTCTCCTACCATCAAAATAAATAATAAATAAATGAAACCTACTTTTTTATTTAAAGCGGTGTTTTTATTTTTTCTCTCTGACATCAAGATTTATTTTAAAGGACTTTGTAATTTCTAAGATATGATTAATTCCAAAAATTATTTAAAAAATTCAATGCAATGTATGGGTACCAATTGCAAGAGAAAATTCTTTAGAATTTAAAAACATTAAAATTTTTTCGATTCACGAGGACGAGTAGGTAATTTTTTAGCTGATAAAGTTAAACATAAACAAATATTGCAAAATTTCAAGGACATTTTCAATACTTGCCAGGCCTTCTGCACCAAAAACTTGAATCGGCGTAAATTCTACAGGATTTCCTCTTTAATTTTATACCCACACCTCTTCTCTAAGCACATTTCTCTGAATTTTTTGAACAATTTTTGAATTACTGACGTCTGAGTGAAAAACTAAAAACCCAATATTACAATATTTGGCCCATGGTTTCGCGAATATGTTGGTATTTGTGTTTAAAATTTACTAGACATTTATAAAGAATATTAATTATTAAATAAAAAAAGAAATATAGTTAATACTGGTCAAGAAAAGGAGTTTCTATTATTGCCATCAGTGCAAATTTCAAATCCCGAAAATCCTGGATTATTTGCAAAGAATCCCGGGATTTTCGAGACCGTAAAAAGGCCGGGATCACGGGATCCCGGGATTAATATTCCTACTACATACTTACATGTATATAAATATAATACAAACTCTTCAAATCCCCACCCCTTCCCGCTCCAGTAACTAGCTTTTCAAATCCTTTGCCACTTTTTCATTATTTGACCAGCTTAATTAAATGCTGTTGGTCCGATTCCCATCACCTCCAACTTTTTGAAATTTGGTGCACAGTGTGTTATTATTCAACGCTTGGAAGCGGTGGTAGACGCAGCTAACTGGGTGACGGACAGGAGAGAAAAGTATGGTTTGACAGTCTACTACTGGATTCCAGCAAGTGACATTAGAGATGATGCATACCAGCTTTCTGGTATGAAACTTAGCGAACTAGGGAAGTAGTATCTATTAGTGGGTCCTATAGACAGATGAACCGAAAGTTGAGAAATCTATAGGGAGGGCCTACTCGATTTATGTCTCCTTTTGACTCCGCGCAGCGGTTTACTGGAAAAAAATGCAACGATTATTTAACACTGAATTGTCTGATGAAAGTGGTGACAAACTTCCATAGACAGGGGGGATTCTCGTTACGAAGCCGGCGAAGCAAGGACAACTTGGCAAAATGTCTTGGGACATGACCAGCTTCTATTTTCTATTAACCCGAATTACGACGAAGTAGGGGACGTTGAGAGAAACCTAGACCTTGGAAATTTGACAAACCTGAGCTCGGTGGAGAAGGATAAATAAGGTGGAAAAGCCTTGGGAGGCTCTTCAAATCCCCCTTCAGCACAGCAAGGTAGCTTAAAGTGAACTCTTTGTCACATTAGACGACCAAGAACCATGGCTTACATTAATAGGAGAGGTGTCTGGGCTTTCCAATTACAGCACTGAGCATCTGGCAGTTGTACCAATAGAGCGTGATGGCGAATAGGTTTTAGGCCCGACAATCTGTTGCATGAGACACAATTTTGTAGCCACGCCCAACTGGTGCTCCTCCGATATTGAAAACGAGTGGGAGAAACTTACAACTGTCGTATTCTGATATTTTTTTGTCTTTAAAGAGTAAAATAAAATTATTCAGGTGGGATTTTCATCAACATACTGAAAATTCTCTTTCTTCGGATGTTGTTTTATTTTCATGCAAACTGCATTATAAACATTTTTACATAAATTTCATTCCCCTTACAATCACACCATTTTTGTGTATTCATAGCTGTGTCACTGAAAATATTTATGCGATTCTCACTTTGGTTTTGCCCTTCAGGCAGCGAAATTTTTCAGACCCATCTCCATAAAAACATTGAAAAGGCTTTGCCATTGTTGTTGTCAATGTCACAAACACACTCAGCGCCACAAGGCCTTTACCCACTACCTATTTATTTCACCAAAAAGCTTTACATAAGTATAGTTTGCAATATTGCAAATGGCCTTGTTACAAAGTTAATTAACACTTTGGCTGCAAACAATACTCTGAAAGTGATTGTCTAGTGAGATCTTTTTCTCATTTGCTCACACTCAGACGCAACGTATTCGGCCAACACCACCACCTTCGCTTTATTAACAAAAAGCTATTTTGTTCCCGTACTTCCAGTTTGCATATCGCTGAATTGGTTTCCTGCCCACGAAAGGGTTAACACTGTCGGCAAATGCAGTGCAATTACTGCTGCTACAGCCGCTGTGGCAGATTGTAAATCGCCTGCGATAGCTCGCACAGAAATCGTATCGCATTTAAAGATTTATTGGATATTGTGGCATAAAGTGAGATTTGCACAAGCGACAATAACAACAACAACAACGGATGAACAGTGTTTGCCAGCGCCAACGACTCTCCTGTTACTTTTCACACATACAAACTTACGAGTACCCAAGCTAGTAGAAGGAATTCCATAAAATTTACTCCCCTCCTATGTCGACGCTTTATTTATGTTTTAAACTTGGAGGAATAAAACGGAAACTTCTCATACTCACCTTTTGCAAGCGTGGTTTTTGTTGTTTGCTTTTATTACGAAATAAATTACCTGTCAGTGGAGATGAGAGAAATAAGGAAAGCAGTAAAGCAAGGAAGCTCTGCAATGTCATTAGGAATGTAAATAGACGGCTATTTCAACTCATAAATAGACTCGTTTAAACATGTACATACATATGTATGCAACGGACGTCGGTAATTTCACTCGTCGCATGGACGAAAGGAAAATTGCTGAAAATAAAGGATACTTAAACTCGAAAACTCGACCAATCTATAAATTATAACAGTTTAGTAAACGTTTCAGGCTTTAAAGCTTTCGAAACTTTTCGGAAAAGTGACTTATATTGAATCACTGTCCCGCCAGTTCTGCATCATGTATTTTCCCGCAATATCACTATTCCCTGGAACCTAAGTCTGCCAGATTTGGTAATAATCCGAAGCGTCTGCGAGTCAGTTCGGTCCCCATAAGCGATGCTATAGTGCTGATTGACACTGGGCTGCCAGATTGTGTATGCATTTACACTTTTAATCGGTACTAGCTTCCATATCTGCTTGAAATAATCTGCAACAATTCTGAAACCCAAGCTTGAGATTAAGCCAAAGCTCCTACCTCACACTATCATCCAACTTTGACCATTTAAAAGAGTGCAATAATTTTGCGAATCTAATAGACTGTGGTTGGCGAAAATGGAATCTGATAAATAAATTTCAGTCTTTACAGACACCCGCAAAAGGACATTGGGACAAGATTAGGTGCCTACACCTGGCAGCTGTCACTGAGAGCAGGCTTCCACATTAGTGAAATATTTTTTAGGCTGAGACCATTGCAATAAATGTGGCTATGAAGTTAGTAAGCATTGTAAGTCTATACTAGATTCCGGAAATCGATGGTGTTTTAGGAAACAAGGAAAGCGTATACATACATACATAAGTGCGATGGAAAGAATCCGAGACAAGACATGGGGGGCCGAGTCCAAGTATACAAGCCCGACTGAGATTTTCTGTCCCACAAATTGAGGTGAGATACTTGTAGTTGCGTTGGATATGAATGACATTAATATTAAAAAAAAAGTGTAAGCACCAACGCTGCTGTGTTCTAAAATCAAAATTACAAACACAAAATGAAATCTTACATACACATACATACAAAACTAGTGTTTGCACATACATATTTTATCCCAGTCATGGCGAGAGACCGTCCGTCATCAAAGGGACGCTGTAGGAAATTGTCAAGCGCAGACACCACAACTGTCGCAATCATTTTTTGCAAAGTTTCCCCACTGAAGTCAGTAGCGCAGTCCAAGATTCAAAATTCAATCCTTTTGCCAACTGCCCTGGGTTTTTAGTTATACTCTTCGCCACAACGCCACTCTCATTCAACTCATTTCGCTCTGACCAAACAATTTAGCACCGCCCAACACAAGGCCACCAGCCAGCCAGCATAAATATTTGTTTAGCCTTTGGATACCCTTCTAACGATTACCGTCCAAGCGGATTGCAGCGCGTAAGTCGCTTTGAAACCCCATTCATATATATTTGTATAATTATAGGTTCACATACACACATGCATACATAACTGTATGTATGTATAAGTACATATACATCAGAGTCCTGCACTGAATTAGTAAAACACAACTTAGATCTGCTTGCGAGAAACTAAGTGTGAAGCAAGCGAAATAATTACGGAGAGCAAGCAAGTGTGATTGCCGCTCACTTATCGTTATGAAGAAGAGAGCGCCGGCTTGTGAGCTAGTTAGCTTGTGTTGGGCAAGTATCACAAGTTTTTAGCTTATGAGCTCTCCAATTCATATTGCTCACTGGCTTCGTTTCGCTTAAATTATGAATCTGAAGGCTTGTGAATAAACGCAAGAGCTCATGAGCACGCAAGCCACTTAAACCATTTGAGCAGTTGCGCTGTGAAGCAAACGCTAGAAAAGGATGTTTTATGGAAATTAAGTGCAAGGAACTTTTTTT
>NW_023458560.1:78043053-78073592 GCF_013731165.1 Rhagoletis pomonella | reverse complement strand
AAATTAGCTTCAATATTTACTGATTTATCGAAGATTTTGTATTTCTCGAAATTACCGTTATATGGGATGTGGGCGTGGTTATTGTCCGATTTTAGAAATTTTCGGCCAGTTGGTATGCTGTATCAGGACCAACAACTGTGCCAAGTTTGGAAGAAATTGGTGTAGCGGTTACCAAGATATACACATGTAACCATAAGTGGGCGTAGCTACGCCCATTTGCCAAAATTTTGTAATATTATTATTTTTCGTCTAAAACTCATTGCAAATATCAATTTTGAGTGAATTATCTTCAGTAGTTACTAAAATATCGCAGTTTTCGTTTTTCTGAAAATTACCGTTATATGGGAGGTAGGCGTGGTTATTGTCCGATTTTTAAAATTTTCAGCCATTTAGTAAGCTGTACTAAGGCCAACAACTGTGCTAAGTTTGGAAGAAATTGGTGCAGCGGTTACCAAGATATACACATGTAACCATAAGTGGGCGTGGCTACGCCCATTTTCCAAAAATTTATAATATTCATGTTTTCCGTCTGAAACTCATTGTAAGTATCAATTTTGAGTGAATTAGCTTCAGTAGTTACTAAAATATCGCAGTTTTCGTATTTCTTAAAATTACCGTTATATGGGAGGTAGGCGTGGTTATTATCCGATTTCGCCCATTTTCAATACCATCTTCGTTAAGATATCTCAATTTTTACTCGAGTTATCGTGTGCACAGACGGACGGACGGACGGACAGACACTCACCGCTTAATCGATTTCTCTTTTCATTCTGATCATTTATGTATACATTTGTCTATATCTATCTCGATTTGTTTTGCCTGTTACAAACAACCGTTATGTGAACAAAGTTATAATCAGTGTTGCCGTTTTAGCCCTTTGGTGGCTAGATTTAGCTACCACATACTTTTTTTGGCCACATAAATTTAAAATTGCCCCTAGCCCTTTTTTTAGCCCTTTTTAGAATTTATTCATCCTTGGCATGAAAAAGTTGTATATGCCTAATTTGTTTTTTTTTGCATTTATGTAAGAGATGAATTTTTAAACTAAGAAAGACAGATATATATACATATATGTATTGTATGTTCCTTACGCTTTTATAAATACAAACTGTAAAAGTATTGGGGCTGTTAACTTATCTGTTAACGATTTAACTATAGTTTAAAATAGATAAGTTCACGGCCCTTAATATGCTAAATTTGTTAAATGACCCATCAAGTCGATTGACCGTGTATGTTCTTGTGGTGTGATTGTACCAGCATGCTGATGTCGTTAACAGTGTTGCCAGAACTTTTTGGGCCGACCGGCTAGATTGGCAAAAAAAAGCGGCTAAAAACGGCTAAAATGTTTTAGTGAAAATTCACATGCTTTATTTAAGTAAATCGCAAGAAACGAAAGACTAGTTAACACCATTAATTTATATCGAGTGTATATTCCTCATCATCAAGTGTATCACTATTGTATATATCACCTGAATTCATAAATTTTAAGAGATCGTCATCTACAGTAAAATTATGGCAGCATTTTTCTTCACGTTTTAAACCGTATCTTATATATAAAATAGCGTTTAACGTTTTAACGCACATTGGATTTCTTTGCTTATTTTTTATTATATTCATTGAACTAAATATTCGCTCTACTTCTGCATTACTTATAGGCAAAACAAGAAAACTAAAAACTAGGTTGGAAAGGTCAGCAAAAGGGTTTTCTCCTAGGGCATTTCGAAATTGATAAACTTCGGCCCAAAATTTTACAGTTGAGTCTAAATTACTCCAGGTATGTAACGTTAACCGTTGCCATTGCATCTCTATGGATGTTATTTCGTCGGCATTATATTTGTGCTTTTGTTGCTGTAGTTGAACAAATACTTTTGGTTTAATTACTCTTAATATATTTCCAACCGAAAAAAGTCAATTTTTTTTAGTGTGGCAATATTTGTAGGGAGGCGTTGGCGTAATTCCTTTATTAAAGTGATAATAAAATAGCGACCATTTTCTCGAATTATTTTCTCGGCTTCGTGGTCAAAAGCGTTTGTGCTTACTTTTGTTTTTAAATACTCTTCAAAACTGTGATAACACTGAGGAAATGGAGCAAGGTATGGTTCCAACGGGGAGCATATAGGATCAAATGTGTCCGCGCTAATAACCACTAGGGAGCATAGATGCGAAAGTAAAACATTGAGTTCATTAAAAATCTTCATTGGGTCGAACAACTTGTTTACTTTTTGCACCTGAAAATTAGGCAAATAGTAAAATCGGCTAAAAACGGCTAACTTTTTTTTACAAACCGGCTAACAAATCGGCTGCCGGCTAGATCGAATTTTCTCCGGCTAGTTGCTATCAAAACCGGCTAAATCTAGCCGGAAAACGGCTAAAATGGCAACGCTGGTCGTTAATGGTGAAATTAGCTCAATTTTCTAAGTAAAAAGTATTTTGGCGGAAATTTCTTGCACTATATGAGTCAAAGCCGTGTTTGTGGAAGATTAAATTCACGATATTGCGGTTGTGAATTACAAAAACAAACAATGTTTAACAAAATGCTAGAAAAATTATGAAATTTCGGCTCTAATCATTTCGATCTTTCCTCGACCTCATTTGTAAAGAAATAAATATTGTACCAGCATGCTGGTAAGTTATATGCTTCGAGCCTGATGGTACAATCACTTGATGAAACCAGCAAGCTGGTGTCGTATATTTCCCCTTTTATACAAAAAGGTTTTTGGTTGGATAAAATTTTCCAAAGTTCATTATTTTTATATACCATTACTTATATGTATATGTAAGTAAAAAATTTTTGCTACCATTTTTAGCCACAACGACTTTTTTAGCTCTTTTTTAGCCCTTTTTTTAAAGGAATTTGGCTACCACTAAAAATTATGCGCGGCAACACTGGTTGAGAGCGAAAAATCAATTGAGCCACAGTGGTGTTAGAACCAGTGTTGCCGTTTTAGCCCTTTGGTGGCTAAATTTGGCTACCAAATTCTTTTTTTGGCCACAAAAATTTGAAATTGCCCCTAGCCCTTTTTTTAGCCCTTTTCAAAATTTATTCATCATTGACATTAAAATTTTTTATATGATTTTCATGAATTTAACTCTTGGCTCATAAAGCGAACGCCTTTCCTTTAAGGCAAATAAACTGTTCATTGTGTCGCTAGCTTTGGTGGTGGAAAAAGTTTGTTTATCGGTTGCTTCTTTTACCTTTAAGTAACGCAGAAGTTGAAAGGACGTTTTCTATAATAAATTTCGTTAAAAATAAGCACAGAAATAAAATGAATTTTGCAATGTTCAACGCTTTATTAACTGTAAGATATGGCTTAAAAAATGTACAGAAATGTTGTCATGATCTTGATTTTACAGATGATATCGTCAGGTTAATGAGAAATGAACAAAATTGTAACGACGAAGAATCGCTTAGCGATGATAGTATTGATATAGATATAAATATTTAATGTGTTAAAAAAATGTTTATAGATTAAATTATTTTACTATGAGTTCATTAAATGAATACTCTTTTGTTTGTTTGATACATACAGCGTCGGACAATAATAAAGCACCGACATTTTAATTCTTTGTAAATTATAACATAGCATTTTAAAAATTTCTTTTACAAATGGATATTTTTCGAAGCATAGTTTGAAATTATTTAAGTTATTTAGTATTGTCCGACACTGTATATAGATATGACTCTAGTACTTATGTATTCTTAATGTGATCTCATTTTTTGTTTATGTAAGAAATTAATTTTTAAACTGTACATACATATGTATATGTATGTTTTTTACGTTTCTGGGCCGTTATCTTATCCATTAACGATTTAACTATACTTTAAAATAGGTAAGTTGGCGGCCCTTAATATGCTTTATGTGTTACACAACAAGTTTATTTGTTGAATAAAATATTAATTCTTTCCAGAGTTCATTGTTTTTCTATATCATTACTTATAGAAAATGTTTGCGTGTATACTTATATATTTATATGTAGGTAAAAAAATTTAGCTACCATTTTTAGCCACAACGACGATTTTTAGCTCTTTTTTAGCCCTTTTTTAGCCTGAATTTAGCTACCGCTAAAAATGTTTCGCGGCAACACTGGTTATAATACCCTTGTGCACAAGTGCGCTCGGGTATAAAAATCAACGGTAGAAAACTGCTGGCCGCTGTGGTGTAGAGGTAAGCAGTGTGCGCCTTGTGCGGTATGTAGCTTGATGATTTTCCATGGCCACTCCCAAAAGAGAGGTGTGAACCGGTAGAGAGCATCGCAGTGTGGCCATTTCAATTTTCCAGAAAATTATTTTGAAGTCATTTTAGCAGACATGAAGCCTCTGAGACGAGTCTTGCTGTTTGCAATTGAGCTTCTTTCTTGACTATAATATCCAGAGGAAACAACTCACCTACAGCTAGCTCATCAAATATACATATTTTAATATTAAAATTATATTACATTTTATAAATTTTCACAAACTCATTCACCACCTCTTATTCGATATACACATACATATATGTATTCATTTAGACAAAAGCTTCTTTTATTAATGATGCTTAGCATTTCAAAGCCTTTTCGTTCGCATTGAACAATGCCCCTCCCACTTGTACATACTTAGTACTTCGCTTGCAAGTGTCTGCGTACAAGTGTCCGTCCGTCCGCGTCTATGTAGTATCTTAATGGCACAATCATTCAGCCACGCGAAAAACAGCTCAATTTATTGCTCAACCAATGTATGGCATCTTCTCGCTTATTCACTAGATTGGCCACCAATGTGGTTCTTGTTGTTTTTGCGTCGAATGAAAAATGCGCATTTTCAAATACCATCAAATTTTGCGCATAATTTCGCTGATCAAAGCAGATTCCCACCCAGCAACTGTTCCCGTTCGTAGTTTGAATGAAATAAATTCATAAAGCAGATATTCAGCTTTCCATGAAGTTTTGCAGTTTGCAGTGCTTCCATTTTTGCTACCAGCAAGACTCAATGGAATTGTGAATGCAACTAAAAAAGGAACAAAAAAGACACAAATTTATGTGATTTTGTAATGCAATTCATTTTGGAAAAGCGTTTGCCGGCGACGATGAGCGTCCAACAAGCAAATAAAGTTGTCTGCTGTTCGCGGGCAGCACTTTACTTTGGGTTATTTTGGCTCAACCTCATTGTTTTGAAAATCTATTCGCATAAATTATGTATGTATGTATGTATGTATTAAGTACGCGTCGAATGCAACGCTGCGTTTTGTGTGCGTCGGACCAATAGTGCGAGACAATGAGCTACATAAGTAAGTTGCATAGACAAACGCCGTTGACCGTTGGAATGGCGGTTTTTGGCTAAAGGCATTTGCCACAACTGGGTGGGTGGTCGAAGTAAATGCACAAACATACAAATATGCAGATATGTAACAAATATAAATATATAAATGATGCACGAGAACTTATTAATAATAGCATGCGAATTTATGCAAAGATTTATGTTAAGCATTTAGTTTCGATTGAGTTTGCAACGAGCAGCCGCATAGAAAGCGAAGAAAGCAAGCAGAATGAAAAACTAAGCAAAATAAGAAATTTTTCATTAAACGAATTGGTTTTATTTGAATAGAAAATATGCTGAACCTATTGAAGTCCTCACTAATGCTACAAAAAATGAGTCAAGACAACTGAAGCGATTGGAAGACAAGGAACATAAATATCTTAGGGGTCATACCGATAAAAAAATTGGTATCCACTTTAATAATTATGCAATAAACCAATAAATTTCTATTTAACTATCAATGTTCACATAGGAGGAGAAGACCGTCATTGCTAGACTTTAACTCAACTAAACCTCCTACATGAGTACTAAGTTTCTTGTGTAATCCACTGTATATCTAAGTTCAAAGGAGCAACGCTACGATATTTATATTTTTGATCGACTGCTTTGAGTCGTTTCCTCATACCTCAACTCTCATTCTCCACGTAACACTTCCGAATCAAGTTGATTTTGGATCCACGACACAGTGGCATCACAGGAAATCACAGAGGTGATGAATTAAGTACTTAGTTAGGGTGCCCTCGACAAAGTATCATCTGGAAGGGGAATGCATAACAGCCCCTTTGTCAACTTGCGGATTAATCCTGGACATATGGACTTGCAGTCGGCTCAGTGAGCCCAGGGCGGTGCGCTCAAAGGGGCCTCTGCTAGTGGCTTGGCGCCAATTCTCGATTCGGACAGGTATACCGACTGCACGCTGTCCTTTAGTTCGTATGAAATATCGTCTCCTACCCCTACTACCGCAGATGTGGAATCATCTCAGCATTTCCTTCTCATCTGCCCAGATTTCGTTCGTATTTCACCGACACTTGCCAAATGCAACTTTTTCTTATACACATTAGGGCGGTCCGAAAATGCATGTGAAAAAGTAAACTTCCAATTCTATGCTCGCACCTCCGACTATTTTGTGTATACAAAAATATAGAGGTCGCTCAAAGATGTCCATGCGTAAAAACGATTTTTGGTAGAAATTGTATAGAATTCTTGAAAATTAATATTTTTCGGTTGGAATTGGATATTATTATTGGAAGTCTCCTGAAGAGGCAAAGGGTTTTCCGATGGAAAGAATGAGCGTATGAAAACTCGAACTTTATTTTTTCCTCCCGCATACATTTTGGGACCACCATAACCTATATACGAACGTTTTAAATTAAGAATTTCTTGATCAAAAATTGATACCAAAAATCCACCCTTGCTCGTCAGATTGAGACAGCTGTGGCTGCAAACGGTTCCATCTCTGCTGACTGGGAATACATCTTTTAATCACTTTAAAACATTTAAGTTCCAGCTTTACTTTTTGAGACCACACTAATGTATATATACATACATATATTATACATATTTGTGTTTCATTAGAATGTGAAAAAAAACAACAATGCACGATGAGTGGGTAAATTTGAACATGTTACATGCTAATGAATACAATTGCATACTTTTGAGTTCCGGTATGAGCGCACCCAAAAAAGTGAATAGACACACCATCAGTTACTTTTGAAATTAAAAATATTGAGACATTTGCAGCAGACAAGCAAGCAAAGTGCACAGCCACACACCACCCGCCGATTCCGTCGCTCCAACGGTGGATGCAGGACTAACAAAAAGAATTAAAAAAAAAACAATATGAAAAATTGCTTGTTAAATTTTAATTGAGTTTTGCGGGCGCTCAAACGCTTAACTTCGTGCTCATGTTGTGACCAAAGTGACCCCCAAACGTTCACAGCTGCGTGATGCTTGAACTTATTTGCCGTGACTATCGCATTTTGTATAGCGCGCTGAGACATACGCTTTTGCACACACACACACGCCCATACATATGTATTTCTATAAGTACAAAATGTACAAATATGACTGCATAAATATGCATTTGTCGTCTGCACAAAGATTTGGACATACATGCATGCATATGTATGTATGTATGTAAATCCTTGCTGTGCGCTTTGAATTTTCCGAACTGCTACAATTCTCCACACCACCCCCGCCCCCACATTCTGACATTGCAATGCTTTTTTTGTTGCTCATTCACTTTCAATGAAATGGCATAAAATTTTGCGTTCCCGCGAAAATCTCGGCAACTCGTTTATTTAGTCTCGCTCGCTTGTATGTGTGTGTGTGTACATGAAGCTTTTTGCTCGCACTCCGTTCGTAACAAAAAGTGAACACGAGTATTTTATTAAGTACGAAATCGTTGAGTTCATGTAAAGTAAAAAGTGTATGAAAAGCATGCAACAAATGCGCAGCACAAACGTTGTGATTTATAATATTTTTTAGCGCAAGTGTGAGTGCGACTATTTGTTTATTAAGTGTGTGTGTGTGTGTGTGGCATGTGCACACCCTTTTTTGCATACAACGGCACTCACTTACAAAAAAGTGTTGCAAACTTAATTAACGAAATTTAATGCAGTCCCTTAGCATACCAAAGTTTATTGGCGCGTGTATTTGTGTGCAGAGGGCTTGGTAGTACAGCAAAAATGTTAAAAATTTAAATGTATTCAGTGGGGATAGTTTTGACATGCACAAATGTTTTATGCCAGCACGAGTTCAAGGAATATTTTTTATGACAAAAGAATTGCTTTATAGACAAATCTTAATTCAAATATGTATGTATATTGCTGCAATTTATGTAGTAACATACATACATATTTAAGTAGCATTCTGGTACTGACGTTCGTAGAAAATCGAAAAAGTAGTTCAGTTAGCCAAAATTTCTGAACAGAACATTTAGTTTAGTAGCGTAGTAGTGTCTCTTACTTCACTTCCTCTGGAAATCGTTTTTCGGGACCTTTTAGTCTTCCTTTTAGAAATCATAATTTCAGTGTAGCTCGAAAAATAGTTGTATGGATTTGATATGACTTTTGCCTAATTTTTGAATCTAGAAATATTTACTAGTGGCAATTGAGCCTTTTACTTGATTTTCCAGGCTTAGTCGAAGCCCGCTTTCTTTTTGGGCTTTAAAATTTCCAATAGTTTATGCTTTATTTTTCTTACTGGAGAATCAGAGCAACTAATATTTTCAGAAAAAAATTTCCTAATTAATTTGAAAATCGCATATGTTTAAGAGTAAGCGATTAACGTCTTATGTTGCATAGTTGCATCCAGGCCACTATATGTTCAGTTAGGAAAAGATTTTGTTTAAAAATTATCTCGAGGATTTTACTCTTTGATCACGAAAAATTTTTAAATTTTGAATTTAGTTTTAAAACTTTTCTCCATCGCAAATGTTCTTATTCTTCCTATTTGGCCCAGCAGCTGTTGGCCGGTTTTGACCGAAACCAAAAACTTGGCCAATTGCCTCTCTGCTTTGCGGATTTGCACCAGTTTTTCATTCCGATTACAAATAGGTTCCCCTAAACTTGATGCAGCCTTTTTGTAGGTAGACGCCCTTGCTTTCGCTGTCCACCCAACGTAATGGTTACTTTACCTATGAGGAGGCACGTAAAAAAGTAAAATCGGAATTTTTACGCCCTCACCCCCTAGGATTGTTCTATACCGAAAAAATATACCCGCATTCTTTTTGAAATTAAAATATATGTACTTAGAGTTCGCTCAAAGCGAAAATGGTAGAAATGGAATATAATTCTTGAAAATCAATATTTTTCGATCGGAAAACTCTGCTTCTTTTCAGGAGATTCCCAGCAATAATATCCAATTATTTATTTAACCAATTTTTCATAGTAACTATCTTTTATAGGTCCGCCAAACCCCCAGAAAATGCCAGAAAATAAAAAATCTTTAGTATTAAAAAATGGTTAAATAAAAAATTGGGTATGTTTACTGGAAGCCTTCAGAAGAGAACCATAGTGTTCCGATCAAAAAAAATTAATTTTCAAGAATTCTATACAATTTCAGCGAAAAGTTCTTTCCCCATATAAAATAGATGAAAAACTTTGAGCGACCTCTAAATATGTTTTGATTTAAAAATAAAAATATAGGGTTACATTTTATTTTCGATATAGAAAAATCCTAGGGGGTGATAGCATTAAAATTCCGGCTTTACTTATTTTGGATCGCCCTAATGCACATGCATACATATATTACGTAAAAGTAGGCTGTGGTAAGAAGTTTTTAGTAAAAAGGACAAACATAAAAACCTGAGAAGATCAGTATATGCGGTTACTTGAGTCAATGGCGTGGAAAATAATAGCATTTTAGAATTTACCATTTAATTTACTGCGTCTTTTGGTGTCTAACTGATTTTCGGACGATGAATTCTACAATTTATGTATATTGTCTGCTGATTTTCGGCAAATCCAGTGACTTTCGAATTAAAGCAGATTAAAGCATATGTACAGATAAGGCATGCTACCAGTTGGCGAGGCATTAACATGCAGGCAGGGTGTTTGCAAGGCGTGTACATTAGACCGTTCGTTATTTTAACTATTTTTTTAAATATACAGTTTGCCGGGCGGAAAAAAATGTGTTTTGGTCTAAAAATAAGCTGTGCAAAATTTTATTCGAATATGATAACTCTAAGTACTTGCGCGTTGCATTTGAAAATTTAGAAAACCATATGCATTCTGGGAAAAAAATTTTTAACAAAATAGCTGAAAGTCGTGAATTTTATAGTCATATGCCATGTAAAATAACCTACACAATCTGAATATGAGGTCAAAAATTAAAAAAGTAGAATACGTTTTAAGAATTTGCGAAATTATCGTTTTTTTCAAATTGAGAAAACAGCATTTTAAATTTTTTCCAAAAATATCCGGTTGTCATTATCACACCACAAAAGGATCTCCATCAAATTAAAGGTCTTTGAAATCCCTACGAACCTGCTATACAATGTTTTGCAATCAAATTATTAGTTTAAGAGTTATCTGCCAATTTATTAGTGAAATCGGACTCAATTTTAAGTCGCATCGTTATTCTACTGTGAATTACACCTAAAAGCTGCAAACTTTTTGTTCTTATTTTTATGCTATGTTAAAGCTTATTTGATTTCAAAGTATATAGATCCAAATTTTTTGCAAATCGATTTGAAAATAGAAAAGTTATAGCAAATTTAGTAAATGATATTGGATTCAAGCAACGTATCGATACTGTACAGCACATTTGATTGTAAAATAATTTAAAATATCATTTCCAGTGGCATGTTATGCACATCACAATTAGAAAAACAGCTGACAATAGGTTTGTTTCATTAAGCAATAGTTTTAAATATTTTTTAACAATTGTTATAAATTATCATGCTTTGGCTAGCAAAAAAGTTGATAAAATAAGATAAATTGAGATAGCAAAATAACATTTGATTTTTAGATAAGGTTTGGAAGTTTCTGCGGGATACATTTATACTTGTAAAACTGAAACAATGGTACTTATTGAATGTATTATGTATTTATATTATGATCCTTATTTTCAAGTAATACTACGCTCAAAAGAATGTCTAATAACCGCTTGAAAAGCTCATCTGGTCAACCTAGTGCCCAGTAGCCAAATTCAATAAAATGTGGCCAAATTTGATAAGAAAAGAATATTTCAGAGAAAGCTTGTAAAAAATAAAACTATATTTCATGATTTTTTAATAAACAAGTGCCGATTTATTGTGTGATGTATATTTTTTTCGATATGCTTCTACAAATTGAAGCACCAGTTGTTTTTGCTCCTAATTTTTGTTAATATTCGATTGTAATCTTTCATAAATTTAACACCCCGCTCAGCTGTGTCATTTACAACGAATAAATCTCGACAAAATTCGAGAGCGTCTATATAATCTTCATTTTTTCCCCATTCGGATGGATCCATCCGTAAGAAGTCAGAAGACAAACCAAAGGCAACGAAGAAATTTTTAGTTTTGTAGGACACGAAATCTCTAATAGTTTTGCCAATCAAGAGAACGGGATTTGAAATTACTCTATCTTCACTGAATTTTACGTTTGGCTCGATTGCTTGCAGTGCTTTCACCATTTCTCGTTTTTCCTCCACTGGCACATCATTATCAAAAAACGCTAAAGCTGATGTCTCCGGAATTAAGTACCATAAATGACTTGAACTTTTTCAAAACCGCATTGGATACTACTGCATCAGTTTGGGCGTACTCAATTGCATTTTGTAAAAATTTTAAATCTTGCATTGGAGCCTTAATGGGATTTGTGCACTGGTACCAAGCTTTCATATAAAGGCGAATGAGGAAAATGCAAATATCTCGTAAACTATTAAATTCTCTTGGCGTCAGTTTGAACTGTTCTCGAAAAAGAAATATCTTCAGGCAATAAATAGCTTTCGACATAAACCGCGCATGGGATGTTGGACCGCATGTTCGAAAATCACCACTAGTACCACCTAGAAAAGCAAATGCTAGCTGAAGCAGCTCCTTTTAATCCCCGCGAATCTGGACTTTCTGAAGCTCGTACGTACAAAAATGCTTTATGTCTTCCCACTGCAAATAACAAAATAACAAAATAGGAAAAAACATATATTTCTCAAAACATTTGAATGGATTTCTAACTGAACTTACTAAAGATGAGCTTCTACTACAATTATTCCCATTAAATTTGTGGAGTTGCAACCATTGAGACGTGGTAACCAAAATATTTTTTTTTTGTTCCACATCATTTACAAGAAAACATTCGACATTTGCTATTTTGTTTGTCCGTAAACTATAGGATTAAGTTGTTCTTTAAAATGTCCACAGATATATATGTATATTTCTTCCTTGAAAATTGTATTCTTTATCCTGTAGAAACTTTATCTGTTATTTTTCTCTCTAAATTTATCCCTTTTTTATAAATTTTTTTGCAGTTTTTTCGTATTAAACCGCCATTGTTTCAGTTTTACAAGTATAAATGTATCCCGCAGAAACTTCCAAACCTTATCTAAAAATCAAATGTTATTTTGCTATCTCAATTTATCTTATTTTATCAACTTTTTTGCTAGCCATAGCATGATAATTTGTAACAATTGTTAAAAAAATATTTAAAACTATTGCTTAATGAAACAAACCTATTGTCAGCTGTTTTTATACCTTTCATGAGCATGAAATGGTATTATAACTTTGGTCCGATGTTTGTAAGTACCAGAACAAAAAGAGATAGACCCATCAAAATGTATACTTATATGATCAGAACGTCGAGCTGAGTTGATTTATCCATGTCCGTCTGTCCGTCTGTCCGTCTGTCCGTCTGTCCGTCTGTCCGTCTGTCCGTCTGTCCGTCTGTCTGTCTGTTTGTATGCAATCTAGTCTCTCAGTTTTCGAGATATCCGGATCAAATTTGGTAGGTGGGTGTATTTTTATAATGTATTAATCATTTGTCGGAACCGGAAGAATCGGACCACTATAACATATAGCTCCCATACAACTGATTGTTCAGATATGAGATTTTTCGTTATAACTTCTCCATTTACGCAGCTACGAACATGAAATTTCGCAGCACTTGCACCCATTATCAACAGAATGCTTACAGTGAAAATTACAAAGATCGGGTCACTATAACCTATAGCTCCCATACAACTGATTGTTCAGATATGGGATTTTTCGTTGTAACTTCTCCATTTATGCAGCTACGAACATGAAATTTTGCAGTACTTGCACCCATTATCAACAGAATACTTACAGTGAAAATTACAAAGATCGGGTCACTATAACCTATAGACCCCATACAACTGATTGTTCAGATATAAAATTTTTCGTTATAACTCCTCCATTTATATCGCTAGGAACATGAAATTCCGCACTGTTTTCAATAGTTATCAACAGAAGACTTACAGTGAAAATAACAAAGGTCGGGTCACTATAACCTGCAGACCCCATACAACTGATTGTTCAGATATGAGGTCTTTTATCATAACTCCTCCATTTATGCAGCTAGGAACATGAAATTTCGCACCACTTTCACTCATTATTTACAGAATACTTACAGTGAAAATAACAAGGATCGGATGACTACAACATATATCTTCCATACATCTGATTGTTCAGATATGGGATTTTACGGTAAAACTCCTTTATTTGAATAGCTAAAACCGATAAATTTCGTAAGATATTTTATAAATAATAATACAAAGTCTACTGAGAAAATCATCAAAATCTATGCTGTATAAGCTTTATCTCCTACAGCACTGATTGTTCAGATACCAGTTTTTGCCATATATCTCCTTTATGTAGGAAACTAAACCCAATAAATTGTGTTACCGGTTTACATACCGATCACATAGCAGTGAAAATCACTTAGATTGGTGCCATATAAAGTATATCTTCCATACCTCTGATTGTTTAGATGCGATTTTTTATATAAGTATGTAACTCCTCTATCGATGTATGCAGATGTATTCAAAAGCAGTAATCTGTCAAAGTAAAATTTGCAGATATTCATGAAAGGTATGAAGCCTTCGGCATAGCCGAAGACAGCGCTGCTCTTACTTGTTCTAATTGCGATGTGCATAACATGCCACTGGAAATGATATTTTAATTTATTTTACAATCAAATGTGCTGTACAGTATCGATACGTTGCTTGAATCCAATGTCATTTACTAAATTTGCTATAACTTTTCTATTTACAAATCGATTTGCAAAAAATTTGGATCTGTAGACTTTGAAATTAAATAAGCTTTAACATAGCATAGTAATGAGAACAAAAAGTTTGCAGCTTTTAGGTGTAATTCACAGTAGAATAACGATACGACTTAAAATTGTGTCCGATTTCACTAATAAATTGGCAGATAACTCTTAAACTGATAATTTGATTGCAAAACATTGTATAGCAGGTTCGTAGGGATTTCAAAGACCTTTAATCTGGTGGAGATCTTTTTGTGGTGTGATAATCACAACCGGATATTTTTGGAAAAAATTGAAAATGCTGTTTTCGCAATTTGAAAAAAACGATAATTTCGCAAATTCTTAAAACCTATTCTACTTTTTTAATTTTTGACCTCATATTAAGATTGTGTAGGTTATTTTACATGGCAAATGACTATAAAATTCACGACTTTCAACTATTTTGTTAAAATTTTTTTTCCCAGACTGCATATGGTTTTCTAAATTTTCAAATGCAACGCGCACGTACTTAGAGTTATCATATTCGAATAAAATTTTGCACAGCTTAATTTTAGACCAAAATACATCTTTTTCCGCCCGGCAAACCAAATTTTATTTTTAACGAACGGTTTAGTGTACATATGTATGCGTGTACATTGTTCATTTACCTATATACTACATATAACTTGCAAATGAACTTCTCTTCTGGGACATTCAAAAACGAAGTTACCTAAACAATGCGTAATTAATACAAATCATGGAATAACGTTGACACGCCTTAACTAATGCAATTATTTAAATGTCATGCATTTCATTACAATACCACGCCGTGTAATGTTTATTGCAATTTGTAACAAATTGTTATAGCAATTAATTTGTAAACACAATTAAATACAAAAGCAAAGATACACACTTCTATAAGCGCATTTACATATAATAAATATATACGTGTAGTAACAACAATAACAGGGAAACTGAAATCTAAATCACAGTTCACAGCTCATCCAACACATCAATCTGCCCAACTTACATCCAACCTAATTTTCGCCTCACACCCTGCTGTATGTAGTTGCCTTGCTTTCGTAAAGCATAGTTTTGTGAGAAACAGCCATCACTCACCCACGCACACACACGGTGGTTTCTTGCCTGAAATTCACAACCATACCTAAGGGGCAAAATTTTACCCCTTTAATGGTCAGCTAGCAGATGATTGATCGTTGGTTGTCGTCATTGTGACAAGCGTTTGCTATTTTAATTGGACTTTATATGCAGTGAACAAATGCGTGTATGTATGTATATGTGAGATGGATGCTGGATATATGTATATATGTATGTACATATTTACGTAGTCAGCGATATTAAATTTCTTCCTTTTCCAGCAGGAGAATTTGAGCTAAGCGATGACAGGAATTTCGAAATTTTGTGACACTTGCTGACAAAATATGTTTTTCCAACACTTTATTTTTATTTTACAAAATACGTGCATATGTATGTATGTATATGAAGTATACTTTTAGGAGCTGATGATCCTTCATACACACACACATACATACATAAATACAGACTTTGCTCATATCACATTTCCTGCACCGAAAATATGCCACAACAACTTTACAAGTTGACACCAAAAAACATTGCTCAGAACGCTAACCGTAATTTCAGTTATTTGCCAACGGTGTAATAAGTATATATGTACGTGAGTAAGTTAATAGGTATAAACAGCTGAAAGTATACGATGTTAAAAATGAAAAATTATAAATATAAATGAGCTTAACAGGTGACAACAGCATGCCATTCTTGCATAGTTATTTCCCCCGAGCCCAACATCCCTTGGCTGTAACAGCGCAAGCGTTTCTATGAGCTGTGAGCTTTTATTATTGTTAGAGCTATACGAGTGATAAAGCGCAAAGTTTTGAAGGACCAAAAACCAGTTCATGTGGAGATTTTTTTTTTAAATACATACATATATGTACGTATATTATATTATATTATATTATATACAGATGTTTATACATGTATACCGAAACATTTAACCGCATATTATTCCTGTAATAGTGTATATGCAAATCTCATTGAGTTATCTTCCTAGAACTGAATTCAACAATCCATATAATTTACAACATTAGGTAGCTAATTTATCTTTTAGTAAATGTGTGGATACCCTCCATGAGCGGATGCAAGGGTACTTGAAGATGCTGCCTAGCTGGTCTGCGAAAAGCGAAATTAGGGGAAAACGGTTTATTCACACAACTCCTCCCCTAGTATATATGTAGGTGGCATTCGCCTGAAGCTTAGAGATTAGTACTTGATTATAGATCAGCAGCTGACTTAGGTGCCTAACATTGTGGAAAAAGAGCGAAAAAGTCATCGATGGCTCTCTACTGCTAGAGGAAACATGTAGGTAAGGGATGGAGACTCTGCCTTGAGGCTACCGGCTTGCTCAATGAAACCCTAGTTAGCCATTAATATTTTGTGGAGTCTCCGTTAGGTTAAATGGACTAAAACAGACTACGCTATACAGATAGCTGGATCGGACAACAAGGTAGTCGATGGGATATTTAAGACCAATTCCAATCTACAACTTAATACGCCAGACTTTGGGAAATTTGGCGCTTAAGGCTTCGACTTCAACTCTGATGGCAGCGTTCCTTGCCTGACCAGACTGGCAACAATAAGCTCATCATAGTCAGGCGGTTATTGAGACTTTAAGCTCGCTCAAGATATGCTCAAAGCTGGTTGGAGAGAGCCTTACATAGCTTTCAGTTGGGTGTGATTATTTTCTGGTCAAACTTAAATGGAATATAGTGATATTACGTTGCGGTTGACTTTGCTTGGAAGCGTACCGATGGGTCAGTCGCAATAAGAAAAGACGAAAGGAATTTAATTGACTTCATAAAAATGGATATCGCCAAGACATGCTGGGCTGAAACTAGGACAAGTACAGTTACATGGTCTTTCCGAGGCTGATGTAACAGAAGACGACCATTTGATTTTCTTGGGCTCAAAAAACCGTAAATTTGTATTCTGGTGGGAATATTTACAGGACACTGTCCGCTTGGTTTTCACGCAGGGCGAATAAATATCCCATTCTTACTGACACGATGGAATAAACTACTTGGGGTTCCATTCCTATTCTTCTTCTATTTTTGTAGAATAATCCAAGCTTTTATAGACTCCAATAAATGTATTCGTAGTCCTTGGAACTTTATTACTCGTAGTTCATCGTATGTGAAATTTACTTACTTGACTAAAAGCTGTTAAAAAAATTAGTTCTCTAAAGCCTTTTGTTGCTTATAAAACGACTGACGAGAAGTAATGATGTGCCTTTGATTGTTTGTATGCACTGAATATGTACGTTCGCAATTACCTATAATACTAACCAAGTTTTCCACACAATACCAAAGCATAACGAACTATTAATTGCAATTCAATTGCAATGGAGGCCCATTACGAAAATTTTTATGAAAAGATGCTATTATTACGCGAGCACTCAAAGGGTAAAAAAAATCGTTCGTGCTCTGTAGGTCTCAAAGCATGCTCGTACATGCACACACATAAAATATAAGCGATTGTATGAAGCTCATAAGCGGTCATGGAAATCCTTAAAATAAAAGCGAATCAAGCAAATCGAGCAAATGAAGCAAATAAAAAAGGGTGGCTAGTTGAACTTAACTCAGCGTTGCGCTTTCTGCACCTCCAAGGATCACAGATTAAAAACAACTAGTAATTTTTAGCAAAAAAAAATATATATATATATCTCATGATCCGCTGATCGGATCTTAACCAGATTAGTACGGGACCACCTCTGAGACACTACCTTTCCGATGCAAAAAGAATTATCGAAATCGGTTGACGTGGTCCAAAGTTATGCGGTAACATACATACAAAAAAAAAAAAAAAAAAAATATTCCGACGAACTGATAACCTCCTCCTTTTTTGGAAGTCGGTTAAAAACACTCCAACACATGGTTATGCTACCCGCAAGCTAATTAAATCAGATGTATGTATGCAATCTCTGGTCAATGCTTTTACTGCTAAAGGATAAGAACGTGCAGCAAGGGGGTTTTTAGGTGCGGATAGTTTATTGATTGGCAGAAGAAAGGCAGAAGAAGGTATGGTATATGGGGAAGCATAGCAAAACAAAAAATAATATTGCCTACAAATATACTTGATACGTATTAACGCGATTAGTAATTGCACAAATCTACCATGTAATGGGCAAATATTTAGTGCTGAATGGTATTCGGCCGTTGGGTATTTTAATTGGAGTTCTATTGATTTTTTTTTTGCCACTTATTAGGTAAAACATTTAACTACTCCACTTAGTGGTTAAAAATTTTACCTCTTAGCGCCCAGTAGTGCAGCTAGTCCGATTCGAAGCGTTAAATACCTGCGAATGCATACTGACTTACTTTAGCTATGCTTACCTTCAATGACCTCTGTGCGAACCTTCATTTGTATGTATGTATGTATGTAGTTATGCACTTGCATTGCGTATCTACAATTGTTGGGGTTCTCGTAGCGAGAAAAGTAGTCGAGTGACGGGCAAACTCATTTGCATTAGTCAGTTGGAGAAGTCAATGACCATGTTGTGGTATAATAACACAATTTTCCGCATTTAACTTTGTTTAAATTGCTGCACTGAAACAAAAAAAAGGCATCTGAAGTTTGATATTTTAAAAACATATTTTTGATGAGGTTCGGAAAATGAGTTTTCCTATTTTAGGAATTAGTTTTCATGTGTGAGAGAACTGGAAAATCGCGTTAGCAAAAAGATTGCTAATACCGGGTAGCTTAACTAAAATACATATGGTCTAACTGGCATAGCGGAGGATGAATCAAATTTTTCTAAAAATACCAGCTTTCCGCCAGCGACTTTGTATTCAAGGGGTAAACTTAAAAGGTAGTACAAAATATTGCAAAGAAGCACAGAAAGGATCAAAAAGAAGTACTGTACTTCCGAAAGAAGTACAGTTGGTCATATTAGGTATGAGTAACTTGGTTTCTGCCGCCCTGCGTATGAGCAACTTTTGAGCGAGGTGCGAATCCAGCTTTGGTAATAAGGAAGAGCGGCTCATATTTTGAGATCGTATGTTATTTGAAAGCCTAGAGAAGTACTCTTTAACTATGATTTTGAAAATAATTTCACTAGTTCTATTTTCATTTCATGAATACCATTTGTTTTCAACTCTTTACGTTTCTTTTCAATTAATACCGTTACTTTGCATTTTTTTATTTAGTTTTTATTCATTATTTCATTTCATTGCATTCCATTTCATTCAATTCCTTTTATATTCATTTCGTTCTACTCTATTCCATTTCACTTTATTTTCATACATTTAATTTAATTTCTTCGAATTTCTTTCCATACCATTAAATTTTAACCCCTTTACTATTTTCCCTCATATTAAATTTTTCTACAATTTTCTCTGTGTATTCAACGTCAACTTTTCCAGCGGATGCTCTGGCAACGCCCTTATGCCGCCGACTTCCTCTATTCCCGTCATTTCCTCTTCTACAGAGTTTGCCATCGCTCGCTCACACAGCACCGGAAATGCCTCATTACAAATGGCCTAGACTTGACTTTGTGCGATGCAGTGTTGCCGCGAATCATTTTTAGCGGTAGCCAAATTCCGTTAAAAAAAGGGCTAAAAAAGAGCTAAAAAAAGTCGTTGTGGCTAAAAATGGTAGCTAAATTTTTTACTTACATATACATATATAAGTGTACACGCAAACATTTTCAACAAGTAATGGTATAGAAAAACAATGAAGTCTGGAAAAAACCTAAGATTTTATCCAACCAAAAACCTTTTTGTATAAAAGGGGAAATATACGACACCAGCTTGCTGGCTCCATCAAGTGATTGTACCATCAGACTCGAAGCATATAATTTACCAGCATGCTGGTACAATATTATTTCTTTACAAATGAGGTCGAGAAAAGATTGAAATGATTAGATCCAAAATTTCATAATTTTTCTACCATTTTGTTAAACATTGTTTTTTTCGCAACTGCAATATCGTGAACTTAATCTTCCACAAACACGGCTTTGACCCATATAGGGCAAGAAATTTCCGCCAAAATAGTTTTTACTTAGAAAATTGAGCTAATTTCATCAAATCATTACAATCATAAAATTTTCAAATAGTTTTTGAAGTCGCACCAGCAGCTGGTACAATCACACCACAAGAACATACACATATTAAGGGCCGTAAACTTATCTACTTTAAACTATAGTAGTATAAAAACGTAAGGAATATACAATAAATATATGTATATTAGACTGCATCACCAAAAAAAGTTGCGGTTTTTCCGCCCGGATTATAAAATCTATTATATTTAAAGACGTCCACCAAAATATTTCGGAAAAATATTAAGATTTAAGCGAGCTGGACCGATTAGAAAATACCTCCAAAAATTAAGTTTTTTATGAATAAAAATAGTTTCTTAAAAAACTGTTTGATAAAAGTCCCCTCAGATGACAAATTAGATTAAGCTTAAAAAATCTGCATAAAAATCTTTAAAAACCTTTTCAACGGAATCGTAAGAATGAGATTTTTGATGCTGTTTTTTTTTACTTTTTTCAAAGATTGGTTTACGAAAAACTTGAATAATTGCGCCAAAAATGTTCTGATGTAGACTTATGGGATCACAGTAGAGGGTATTTTCACTCTGTTTTTATTTCTGGCCAAAAAAACGACATTCGTATCCCATCTTGTTTTTTCGAATACCAATACAACTTAATTCAACTTTGAAAGAAGTTCGTTCATCCTACCTTTCTCTTCCATCCTTTGAATGAGTTTATTAGCAAAGAAATAAAAGGGAAAATACCTTTCCATTGACACCACTTAAGTCTAAATCGGAAGAGTTTAGGTTGAGTTATTCAAGTTTTTCCTATACCAATCTTTGAAAAAAGTTAAAAAAAACAGCATCAAAAATCTCATCATTACGATTCCGTTCAATTTTTTTTTTAAATGTTCTTATGCAAATATTTTAAGCTTAAACCGTTTCGTCATTTGAGGGGATTTTTTAGAAAAAATCTTTAAGAAACTATTTTTATTCATAAAAAACTCCATTTTTGGAGGTATTTTCAAATCGGTCCAGCTCACTTAAATCTTAATATTTTTTCGAAATATTTTGGTGGACGTCTTAAAATATAATAGATTTTATAATTCCAATGGAAAAATAGTACCAATTTTTTTTTTTGTATGGGGAGTGATGCAGTCTAAGGTATAGATATATATCAGTCATTCTTAGTTTAAAAATTCATCTCTTACATAGATGAACAAAAAATTTAGATCAAATTAAGCATATACAAATTTTTCATGCCAAGTATGAATAAACTCTAAGAAGGGCTAAAAAAAGGGCTAGGGGCAATTTTAAATTTATGTGGCCAAAAAAAGTATGTGGTAGCTAAATCTAGCCACCAAAGGGCTAAAACGGCAACACTGGTGCGATGGTTGCTTCTGCTGCAAGCTCTTCTATGTTGGTAAATGCTAGCAAACCCAATTTCCACTAGTGTTGGTGGCATATTCAAACGCATGGATGCACGAGTGTGTGTGTGTGTGTGTGTGTGCGTGAGTAACAGTCTCTGCTACAAATGAAAGTGCAGCAAAGGTTGCAGGCGAATTCAATTAGCTCGCTTGTTCGTCTGGCTATGTGGCTAGGAGTAAAGTTTTCTACAATTGCACATACATACATACATTGTATGGACATATTTTTGTATGTACATCGATACATACATACATACCTTCAAACTATGTACATATGTACTGGATATTTTTATGTACTTGGATAATTGTTGGTATATACTTTTGAAATGTTTTTTTTTTTTAAGATTTACCAACAAATATGCAAGCATACTTATGTATATATATACTGGTTTACATGCATTCACATGCTTTATATTAAGTTTGATTCAGTTTTGGCTTAAAGCGTTTAAAAGTTCTGCTAGCATACTACTTCATTTTGCTATCTGACTTTCTGGCAGTTATTTGTTTATTTTCCTTCCCACGTTAATTACAAATATTTATTTATTTATTTTTATACCTCCCTCATATTTTATGTAAATACATATACAAAAGTATATATTTATGAAAATGTGTTTCTCATAGTTCAATGGCCTTGCATATCTCTTCAACGCTTTACTTTGTTGAGACATTTATGTATGTGTGTTTGGGTAAGCTAAACGTATAAAAAAGTACCTTTATTTCTGAAGTAGCAGTTGCTATTCTTGGCTGCTACCGATTGAGTAATATTCAATAGATAACTTAACATACACTGGCGGTCATTAGAATAGACTCACCTTACTTTGAAGAGTTTTGGCTATATTTCCATGGTTTATTTTAGGCTTAATGTTTTTTTATAAATGCCTGGCTAGCTATATAACAAGCACAATATAAATCCCCTTTTCAAGGGAGTAATATTCAATAGATAACTTAACATACACTGGCGGTCATTAGAATAGACTCACCTTACTTTGAAGAGTTTTGGCTATATTTCCATGGTTTATTTTAGGCTTAATGTTTTTTTATAAATGCCTGGCTAGCTATATAACAAGCACAATATAAATCCCCTTTTCAAACTTTATACAAAAATTATAAAAATTCGACAAATTTTCACAACATGTTTAAAATTTTTATTCAGAGTTTTTAGAAAAATTTCTGGTATGCAGTTTTGTAGCCCATTCAATTTTAGGATAATAAAGTGCAAGTTTCAATTGGCTACAAAATACCATTGATTTTTAAGATTTTTTTTTGCTGACGGTGTAACGAATATTTTCCCATACAAAGTGTGCCCGACAATTTTTTTATATGGAAGAGAATGCCTAGCATCGTCAACAAAAAAAATTGTCAAAATCAACCATATTTTCTAGCCACTTAAAACTTACACTCAGTTAAAAGCACACATAAGGCAGGATACACTAGGGAGATTCTTCCGTCCAAAATATTATGGATATCTTCAAATTTTCCATTACTAACTTATGTAAATAGATTCAAGTTAGAGCAAGTCAGAAAAGAAATCTCATAAAATACTTTTCAGATAGAAATTCCTAATTGTAAAGTGTGCGTGTGAGTGTGTTTGCTTGCTCTAAGTTACTCCATCTAAAAAGCTGGTGCCGGAAATCGTGCTATCAGTTGCACTAGTCTCATTTACCGCAGGGTCATGAAACAAAAAGTACAGTAAGTTAGAGCAAGAAAATTGTCATGAAACAAAATTTTGTGAGATATCTTGACCCAGCCGCAGCTCATTAAACAATACTAATATGTCGGAAGCACAAACATTTCTCTAAAAAGCTCGAAACCTTCCCTTGAGTTTTTTTAAGGAGTAATTTGCAAGACCACATCTTAACTAACTATTTTATATATCGCTAACTTAGAGTGAAAAGTTGGTAAGTCCACTTTTTATGAAAACTCATATTTTGATATAGGAGGCTAGAGAAGTTGACTACGCATCGTTTGGAAAAATATAAAGGTACTTGTTTTATTTTTTCCTCTTCATAAGCAATAAAAGGAAAATTTGCTAAGTCCAAAAGAAGCACCACAAATCCGATGAGGCGAAAATAATACGACATCTTTTAATAAATAGCGAATCCTTCTGATTCTTATGGAGTTTTGCTTTGCTTTAAACGCGCAAAATGTTTGATTCAAAATCTTTCGAGATAGTTAAAGAAAATGGCTATATGAAGATTTTTTCCTCTCCTGTAAAATTTTTAAAATGGGACTTAGCAACTTTTCTTTCTAAGCTAGCGATATACAAAAATTACTCACTTTACAAACTTTCTCTACTTACATATATTTTAACGTTCCTCGTGTCTCCTCCACGCCAGAAATGTATGCATTTTAAGAGACCAGAATATCATCCTATATTAATTTGTCAGTAGCCTTTGAAGAATGTGTACGCGGTCAAAAATTTGGGTTTAATTTTTGAACCGCGCTGGGATTACTGCCTTTGTTTTTAATCTTTTATAGTCTACTTTTTAACCAGTCTATAGTTTTAAGCAATTTTTAATATATTCTGGTTTGAAATTTAGTCCAAAAAGTTCGTGGTTCAAAAATCAAGCCAGAATGTTTTAATTCTAGTTTCTAGGTTTCGTATATAGAAAATTTGGTTTAAAATCTAAACCGAAATAGAAAATGTTTGCACACAGCGAAATGTGGTGTTGATTCAAACTCAACATATGAAAGCACATTTACATGCGTGGCTGCAGCTGAGCGTGCAAAGATGCTTGATACAATTGGTTGCTACCAAGGCTGGCCGGGTTCAATCCCCATCAGACGGAGCATGAAATTTAAGATTTTTAATTTTTTATTCTTAATTATGAAAATGTTTGGGTTTAAAATTATAACATATGTGCCCTCTTTTTTTAAATTTAGAAGGTTTGTATTTGAAACTGAATTTATGCAGTTTTGTCATATATGTAGTCCAAAAAGTTTAAAATTAAAACAGAAATTTTTAACCGTGTATAATCATTGAAATGAAAGATTTTTTTTTTTATATATTACAATTTAGAATAGTAAACAAGTTGTGAAAAAATTCAAATTATTTTTTGTAACAAAAAAAATTTTAGCCATATACAATTTTGGGAGTGACCGTAAGTATTTATGTATTTACAATTTCTTTTTATATTAATTTTGCCGGTCATTATCGCTTCCTCTCCGATCAGCTACAAGATGCGGTTAGACTGCTGCTGATAAACCGCCTTTTCAAGTTTCGCAATTATGCGCACTTGACTACGTAATGCGCGTTTGATTATTTACTCATTGAAAACATTGCAAACAGTTCTGGATTGACGCTGGAACAGTGAAGTTACTAATATTTTAAATTTTGCTAGAAGCTGCTGTATGTGCGTAAGCAGCATTTGAAATGTCTCAAAGTTTTTATTTGCGTTTAATTCTATGTAATTTGGTGGTATTTGTATTTAACCTATCCGCCTACTCTGAAGCATCCAACAGCTGTGTTACACCTTTCGGCGTCTTAGGAGATCAGTTGCCGCTAAGCGACTGCAAACCAATGGTCGAATTTTTAAATGAATATGGCTTGAAATTGACAACAGACCACAGGAAATTTCTTGAAATGAGTTTTGTGGATTTCAAAAAGGTAATTGGTATTAAATAAAGAAATAATATTGGTTTCGAAATGTATTTGAAGAGATCCCTCGGTTTTCTTCGGAACGAAAACCCAATTTCTGCTTAACACTTCAAGCGGCTTTGATAATTTTTTAGGAATGGTATAAAAAATTCTCTTTAAATTTCCTTTCAGCGCATTGTCTGCTGTGACCTGGACTTCGATTCCGTGCGCTCTTTCGATTCACTTGGCGTTGAAATACTTCGCAATCAAGCTTGTGGTGATAATTCTCGCAAGCGAATCTCTTTCGGTTCCGAGAGCACTTTCCTCGCTCATCCCTGGGCCGTCCTACTCATCTATAATCGCGGTCATAAATTCCAATGCGGCGGTACTTTGATAACGAATCGTTATGTGTTGACAGCAGCGCATTGCGTAAAAGCGTATCTGTAAGGAATTTCTGTTTACAAATTTATGTACATACATATCGCACACCGTCTTCAAAAGAGTCACAACTCAAAATAATATGTTCGTCAGAAAATGCGAAAAACTATTTCTTAGCACATGGTATTCATATTTTTTAACAAATTATAACAAAAATTCGCTCCAGATTTTGCTGAAAGGTAAATAAAAGCCCTGCGTACATTTTTAGCGCATAATCTCAAAAATTCCAAATTTTGAGTTGTGACTCTTTCGAAGACGGTGTGCGATATGTACATACACATATTCGCATAGCTGTGATTATGAAGGTATTTATAAATAGTACTTATATCAGATCATCTGATTTTTTCCAGTTCTGGTGTTCGTTTGGGCGAGCACAACATTAACGTTACTGTCGATTGTGAATTGGATGAGCTGGGTGAAGAGCATTGTCTAGCGCCGCCGCAAGATGTTGGCATTGAAAAGTTGATTAAGCAGCCGGGATATTCAGCAACGAACTACAACAATGATATAGCCTTACTACGATTGGAGAGGCGAATTTTATTTTCAAGTACATATCTACGCATATACTATACATACATATGTGAGGCCAAGAGAGCTGAAGTGGCCTAACCCACAATTTAATTTTTTTTATACCCGAGCGCACTTGTGCACAAGGGTATTATAACATTGTTCACATAACGGTTGTTTGTAACAGGCAAAACGAATCGAGATAGATATAGACAAATGTATACATAAATGATCAGAATGAAAAAAGAAATCGATTAAGCGGTGACTGTCTGTCCGTCCGTCCGTCCGTCCGTCTGTCCGTCTGTGCACACGATAACTCGAGTAAAAATTGAGATATCTTAACGAAACTTGGTACGTGCACTTCTTTCGGGCGTAGGACGGATGGTATTGAAAATGGGCAAAATAGGACAATAACCACGCCTACCTCCCATATAACGGTAATTTTCAAAAATACGAAAACTGCGATATTTTAGTAACTACTGAAGATAATTCATTCAAAATTTATATTTACAATGAGTTTTAGACGAAAAATAAGAATATTAAAAAATTTTGGCAAATGGGCGTAGCCACGCCTACTTATGGTTACATGTGTATATCTTGGTAACCGCTGCACCAATTTCTTCCAAACTTGGCACAGTTGTTGGCCCTGGTACAGCATACCAAATGGCCGAAAATTTTTAAAATCGGACAATAACCACGCCCACATCCCATATAATGGTAATTTCGAGAAATACGAAATCCTCGATAAATCAGTAAATATTAAAGCAAATTTATTCAAAATCGATGCTTGCAGCAATTCTTTACCAAGAAATACGTTTATGATAAAATTTTGGAAAATGGGCGTGGCACCGCCCACTTATGATCACATATATTTATCTCGGTAACCGTTCTACCAATTTGTAACTCGGTACGGTTATTGTGCTTGCCACAAAACATTGAAAATTATTGAAATCGGACTAAAATTACGCCTACTTTTCATATAACGGTAAATTACAGAAATGCTTGAAATTTCGATAACTCAAAATTTAAGGGCGCTAATTTACTCAATTAATCGCCCTCAAATAATACTCACAATAATCTCTTAAAATATGATTATTATGGAATTTTAGAAAATGGGCGTGGTAGCGCCCACTTATAGCTGTATAACTTTATCCTATCAAGTATAACTGAACATACTTAGGGAGTTCACAAGTCGTGCTATTTGTCATATTTGCTCTTTTGTACTATTTTTTTAGAACAGTTGTAAAATGAAACTTGTGAGCTTCCCATACTTTTTCGTGTGCTATTGTACGATATTTTAACAATTATATTTGACAAAACCAAATTATTAAAACAGCTTTAGAAAGTTTCTAATGCCCAGAAGAAGCGAGAAAAGCAAATTAATGGCTGCGATTTGCGAGAAGTACGCGCAGGACGCAACGATGGAAGGAAGTGAGTCGTCAAATAACTCATTTATGAGTTTTTTAAATTTATTTGGTGCATTTTTGTTAGGCGATGAAGATGAGGAGGAAGAGATCGATGAAACTTTTAGGTTGAATATGCTTGTGTTGTTGGCAAATCGCCGAAGTGTCCATCTAGGAGTTCCGAAATCAAACAATTGGGATCTGAATGTGTTACAACCTCAAATAGGCGGTTTTCTAAAAGAAAATCAATTAGGGACTTCTCTTCCGACACTGTCCACACATGGTTTGGTTTTCCCCGGACACGCTTAGTTTTGCACTGAATTAAAAAAGATCTTTAATAAGTTAAATATGTTATAAATTAAAGATAACTTACTCCATTGCCATGAGATGACTCCATTTTTATACCCGAGCGCACTTGTGCACAAGGGTATTATAACTTTGTTCACATAACGGTTATTTGTAACAGGCAAAACGAATCGAGATAGATATAGACAAATGTATACATAAATGATCAGAATGAAAAGAGAAATGGATTAAGCGGTGACTGTCTGTCCGTCCGTCCGTCCGTCCGTCCGTCTGTGCACACGATAACTCGAGTAAAAATTGAGATATCTTAACGAAACTTGGTATCTGCACTTCTTTCTGGCGTAGGACGGATGGTATTGAAAATGGGCGAAATCGGACTGTAACCACGCCCACCTCCCATATAACGGTAATTTCCAGAAATACGAAAACTGCGATATTTTAGTAACTACTGAAGACAATTCATTCAAAATTGATATTTACAATAATTTTCAGACGAAAAATAAGATTATTATAAATTTTTAGAAAATGGGCGCAGCCACGCCCACTTATGGTTACATGTGTATATCTTGGTAACCGGTGCACCAATTTCTTCCAAACTTGGCACAGATGTTGGCCTTGGTACAGCATACTAAATGGCCGAAAATTTTTCAAATCGGACGATAACCACGCCCACATCCCATATAAAGGTAATTTAGAGAAATAGAAAATCTTCGATAAATCAGTAAATATTAAAGCTAATTTATTCAAAATTGACGCTTGCAACAATTCTTTACCAAGAAATACGCTTGTGGTAAAATTTTGGAAAACGGGCGTGGCACCGCCCACTTATGATCACATATATGTATACCGGTAACCGTTCTACCAATTTGTACCACACCCGGTGTGGTTATTGTACTTGCCACACAGAAGCAAAACGTTGAAAATTATTGAAATCGGACTAAAATTACGGCCGCTTTTCATATAACGGTAAATTTCAGAAATGCTTGAAACTTCAATATTTCGAAATTTAAGGACGCTAATTTACTCAAAATTGATACACCCCGGGTTATCATGTAGCGGTAGCTTTCGGAAAGGTGGAAAACATATATTTAATACTTGCGCCGGGTATTTAATGTTCGGCTCCGCCCGAACTTAGACTTTCTTACTTGTTGTAGTTAACTTCTTAAAAGAGTTTCAAATGTGATACAATTTTAAAAGAAAGTTCGCTATTCCTAATGAGCGACTGTTGTTATTGAATTTATCACATTTGAAACTATTTGAATTAGGTAAGTACAAAAAAAAGTGGGCTAGGCCACTGTTGCTCTCACGGTCTCAAACATATAATAGAGGAATTAAGTATTTACTAAAACTCTGAATTTCTACCGTTCCGCAATCCTTTAGGCAGCGTAAAGCCCATCTGCATACCGGAATACCAGAACCAAGTGTTCGAAAAAGAATGGGGCATTATAAGCGGCTGGGGTTCTACAGAGAATTGTAAGAAAGCGACGCATTACTAATATTCTTTGCAAGTTGATATCCTCCCTCCTTTCCCCAGCAACCTTTTCGAATGTGCATCGTGAAGCTAACATACCGATCATATCGCGCGAGAGCTGTCAGTCGGTATATCGGCGTCGCAGTGTGGACAACACAAAACTCTGTACGCGTGGCATTGAAGGGGAAGACACCTGCGACGGCGATTCCGGTGGACCCCTGTACGTTCGCGTAGAGGGTCATGCTAGTGAACGTAAATTTCGTTATGTTCAAGTTGGTGTTATATCGCTGGGCTATCATCAGTGTGGCACGAAAAAGAATACACCGGCGTTATATACAAATATTGCGTCCTTCTTTGATTGGATTGCATTCAGCATAGAGCTGTGAAAATAAACACTCTTTAAAATTTAAAATTAAAGTAATTTTGTTTTTTTAATTTATGTACTCACATATTGAAGTACATAGCTAATCAACATACATAGCTAACTTAATAATAGTTTCTTACAAAACAATTCTTTAGAATCCTGTAACCTTTTTTTAACCAAAAACTATTAATATTTATTTTGTTAAGTTTCAAAAAGAATAGGCTACGCCGTTGCATAGATCTCCCGCATTTGTAAGCGAATGAAAAATGTAAAATAATATTTTCTGTAGACGCAAAAGACCACATAATAAATTTAGATGCCAAGGGTAAGGACAGTTAAACAAACACAGCCACCTAACGCACACTAATGCTGGAGCATTTGCATGGATATGTGAAGTGTATGTGGAGCGTAATCCTGATATATTGAGGTACTCGACGACATATTTTTTTTAAACCCTTTATGAGATGCAGAGAATTATGCGCGCATATGAAACACAGTCGACATGGAGGTACTCGACATGCGTATGTACAAAGTTATTTGTGTAGGAATGTAATGTTTTCAAAACCAAGCAAAAGAAGCCTGCGGCTTTGAGTAGCTGGGTGTAAATGTGCGAGTGACATTCAAAAGATTTAAAAAAACACTTCAAAGCGAATTCGGGGCACAGACGGACTAAAGGATATTTATTTAGATTTCGGTCTTATTGAATATCAACAGAATTTAGATTGTACTTGTTGTTTATATACTTTTATGTTCAGAATTATTAATAATCAATTGAGGATATAGTTTTGTTGTCTATGTTAAAATATTTTCTGTTCTCTTAAAAATTCATATCTTGAATAAACTGGTTATTGTTTAATTTGCTTTGCACAAACTGCGGCTCTGTTAATTATTTCAATAGGTTATGGGCCCAGAGTCCGCACGTGCAAAAGCAATAAGCCAGTAAAAGTTAGCTTGTGTTTTTCGGAGCATATTCAAGTTTGAACGAATTGCTTGTGATATAATG